>NC_091454.1:132931719-133232761 GCF_027789765.1 Dendropsophus ebraccatus
ATGGCTGCACTCATTCTCTGCAGCCACTGGTAATCAAATGTTGCATGTTCGGAGTTGGACAACCCCATGGTCTGACACTTATTCTCTATCCTGTGAATTGAGGTTGAGTCATTTTAATAAGATAAGCTTTTTTAACCTAGAATATTCCTTTAACTAAATCAAGGAAAGGTAATGGTGGAAACATATGTTGATCATACTGAACCTAATAATGAATTAAAACATAAAGACTGTTGTACCTCATACCCATTATATGCTTATTATACTCTTTGTATCACACTTATAATATACAGATTTTGAAAAAACAAAAAACAAAGTAGCAGCAAGTGCGTATTCATGCTGGTTAAAACTATTCATCTCATACTATGTACTTATGTTGCATCTGCATACAGTCCTATACCTTATTCTTGAAGTTATTTACCCCCTCCCCAAAACTGAACTGTCATTACCTTCGTCAGTGTCAAAGATCTGCTGAGGAGTAGCCGTAGTAGTATAATGTAAAGTTAAAATAAGTAAATAAACAAAAAGTAGCAAGACGCTTAGATGCCACAGGTGTTAAAGTGGTTTTCCAGTGAATAAAAATTATTTCTTTTTACATTTATTTTAAAAAGTTATATATCCCATCCACTACCACCAACGGCTGTGTCAGGAACTGCAGAGCTACACAAGCCCTGGTTTTGACACGGCTACATATAGTTAATAATGCTGCATGTGGCAGTAGGAATATTGAGCCTTCCCTAATGTTTGCTTTGATGCATATTAGCATTAAAATTAACATTAGGCTTGGAGAAGAAGCATGTGTCAGTAGAGCTGCAGCTGCTGCATAGTGAAGCAGAGAAAATAAAGATCACCACTTGGTCTGCAGTGACTACAGCACTACTGACACAGACAGCCTCCCCAAGTCCAATGCATAGTCTAATGCTAATATAAATTAAAATAAACATTAAGGGAGGTTTAGTATTGCTAATGTAGCTTTGCCTGGCCCAGGGCTAATATAGCCCTGCAGGCCCTGACACAACCATTGGTGGCAGCAGAGAGGCTGTGTCACCCCTTACTGCTACCAATCAAAATACAAACTTACAACTTTATTAAAGAAATGAAAAGACAATGGGGGAGATGTATCAAAGGGTGTAAATTATACACTGGTGTAAGCTGCCCACAGCAACCAATCACAGCGCAGCTTTCAGCTCTGGTAAAATGAAAGAGAATCTGTGACTGGTTGCTGTGGGCAGTTTACAGCAGTGTATAATTTACACCCTTTGATAAATCTGGACCAATATTTTTAATTAATGATTTCTTTATATTTAGCAAGCTAGACAAATATACAAACTCACTGTAATTCTGTTCATTAGTAGTATGTGTGGTAGTAGGGAAGATGAGCTGATTTACTATTTACAGGTTTGCTGGTGAAAATAGACTGTGCCAATAAGTGTGTACAATGACTGCATCCCTCAGTGAATGATATGTAACCTGGAAAAAAGTCTATACACTGAGATGTGTATGAATGATCAAAGAAACAATGTTGTAACTAAGGGCCCTATTCCACGGGACGATTATCGTTCGCATAATCGTTAACGATAAACTATCCAAACGACCGCTATTACGAAAGACCTGAAATCGTTCACCCATTTATATGGAACGATAATCGATACTTATGATTGTTTTTGCGGTCGTCTTGTCGTCGCTATTGCGTTCGTCACTACTGCGAACGACCGAACAAAGTCTTATTCAATGCAAAAGATTTCCGAACGAGCTAAGATAAAAATAGGTCCAGGTCTTTTTAAACGATAAACGATTTCTCGTTTGGTCGTTAATCGTTAACTGATTCAAACAACTTAGAGATAATCTGAACGATAATCGTCCCGTGGAATAGGGCCCTTAGGGACACTAGTAGAGTGCATGCCCCTAATGGGTGCCAGAAAACCAAATCTAATTCGCCTGAGAATATTCTAATACGGTTAATAGAGGAGTATTTTTTCTCTTCTGGTCTGACAATGATTTTATCTGTGTACAGTCATGGCTGGAGATCAATCTGTCATGATTAAGTAAGAATGACACCACTGGACACTTTAAAAGGAGGCTGGTGCTTGGCATCATTGTTTCTCTTCTGTTAACCATGGTTATCTCTAAAGAAACACGTGCAGTCATCATTGCACTGCACAAAAATGGCCTAACAGGGAAGAGTATCGCAGCTAGAAAGATTGCACCACAATCTATCGCATCATCAAGAACTTCAAGGAGAGAGGTTCCATTGTTGCCAAAAAGGCTCCAGGGCGCCCAAGAAAGACCAGCAAGCCCCAGGACCCTCTCTTAAAAGTGTTTCAGCTGCGGGATCGGGCAACCAGCAGTGCAGAGCTTGCTCAAGAGTGGCAGCAGGCAGGTGTGAGTGCATCTGCATGCACTGTGTGGCGGAGACTCTTGTAGCAAGGCCTAATCTCAAGGAGGGCAGCAAAGAAGCCACTTCTCTCCAGAAAAACATCAGGGACAGACTGATATTCTGCAAAAGGTACAGGGAGTGGACTGCTGAGGAGTGGGGTAAAGTCATTTTCTCTGATGAATCCCCTTTCCGATTGTTTGGGACATCTAGAAAACAGCTTATTTGGAGAAGACAAGGTGAGCGCTACCACCAGTCTTGTCTCATGCCAACTGTAAAGCATCCTGAAACTATTCATGTGTGGGGTTGCTTCTCAGCCAAGGGAATCAGCTCTCTCACAGTCTTGCCCAAAAACACAGCCATGAATAAAGAATAGTACCAGAATGTCCTCCAAGAGCAACTTCTCTCAACCGTCCAAGAGCAGTTTGGCGATCAAGAATGCCTTTTCCAGCATGATGGAGCACCTTGCCATAAAGCAAATGTGATAACTAAATGGCTCAGGGAACAAAACATAAAGATTTTGGGTCCATGGCCTGGAAAGTCCCCAGATCTTAATCCCATTGAGAACTTGTGGTCAATCATCAAGAGACGGGTGGACAAACAAAAACCAACAAATTCTGACAAAATGCAAGCATTGATTGTGCAAGAATGGACTGCTATCAGTCAGGATTTGGTCCAGAAGTTGATTGAGAGCATGCCAGGGAGAATTGCAGAGGTCCTGAAGAAGAAGGGTCAACACTGCAAATATTGACTTGCTGCATTAACTCATTCTAACTGTCAATATAAGCTTTGGTTACTCATAATATGATTGCAATTATATTTCTGTATGTGATAAAAACATCTAACAAACACAGAAAAATCAGAGGGCAGCAGATCATGTGAAAATATAATATTTGTGTCATTCTCAAAACTTTTGGCCATGATTGTATACTATAGCAAAATATCTATAGTGTGACTGGGTTGTGTGAACAATGATCTTGATGGTAAATTGTAACAATATTAACCCCTTAGCGACCCATGACGTACCAGCTCTGACCAGCGCCGCTCCCGGCTGTGATCTGCAGACGGGGAATGCCTCTATTAGCCGGTGCGGGTTTCATTGCCACGCCGGCTAATTAAGCACTTCAATGCAGCTATCAAACCTGACAGCTGCACTGAAGTGCTTTACACTTCATATCTCTGGTGTCTAATGGGATGGATCTCCCCCCTGCAATGCGATCGCGGGGGGGGGGGGGGGGGATCCGTTCTTTTGCCCGTGTCGGGCCTCAGGGGGAATTCTAGTTACAGTAAAAAAAAAGTAAAGTGTTTTTTTTTTATAAAAAATCCCCTCCCTTAATAAAAGTCCAAATCACCCCCCTTTTCTATTTTATAAATATAAATAAATAAACACATAAGTAAACATGTTTGGTATTGCCGTGCATGTAATTGCCCGAACTATTAAATTATCACATTCCTGATCTCGCACGGTAAACGGCGTAAGCGCAGAAAAATCCAAAGTAAAAATTGAGCATTTTTGGTCGCATTAAATCCAGAAAAAGTTTAATAAAAAGTGATCAAAAAGTCAACAAGGTACCGATTGAAAGTAAAGATCATGACGCAAAAAATGACACCTCATACAGCCTCAGACCAAAGCATAAAATCATTATTAGCATGGGAATTGAGCAATTTTAAGGAACATATATTTGTTAACAATGGTTTGAATTTTTAAAAAGCCATCAGATAAAATAAAAGTTATACATGTTGCACATGTTACGTTGTAATTGGAACGATTTGAGGAACATGCATAACAAGTCAGTTTTACCATAGGGGGAACGGCATAAATGCAAAACTCCCCGGAATCCAAACAAATTCCGTTTTTTTATTTTTTTTCAATTTGACAGCACAAATGATTTTTTTCCGGTTTTGCAGCATATTTTATGGAAAAATAATGCCTGTCATTGCAAAGCACAATTGGTTTCACAAAAAATAAGGGCTCATATGGGTCTCTCGGTGAAAAAATACAATGGACTATGGACTTTTAAACATAAAGTGGAAAAAGCAAAAGTGCAAAAATGAAAATTGGCTTTGACCTTAAGGGGTTAATGTGGCAAATGATGGGAAAACACAGACGAATAAAAACGTTTGTTTATATTGTTAAAAGATGTCATCAATAAAGTAAGGTATATTATCCCAAAGTCAGAAAAAAAATATATATATATACATCCCCACAAATGTTACTAAAGCCCGTTAGACAGCTGATCGTAACAACAGACGTGATCAGAGAGAGAACAGGTTCGTTTTTGAGTCACATTTTTACTTTTCTTTGTCCATTTGGAAACAAAACTTTCAATTTTCTACAATTTATGCCTGTAAATATGTCCCCAGTTAAAAGCCCAGGATGATAGCGATCCAATTTTACCAGTGTATGCTTAAGATGCTTGTATTTCTCCAATAATTTTTCATCCTTTAGTTGTAACAGGTCTTTCACAAAGATTATTATCCATCCGTTTTCTCCTCCCTAAACACAGTGGGAAGTCTGCAGGTTTCCATAACAACAGCACTTCACTCTCATCACTCCTTTTAATGATAGACAGGTGCCAATATCAGTGGATAATAAACAGGGAAAAATGAGATCACAGGACTCTAATATTGGCGACACTTACTTCCCCATAATGAGAAACAGTTATATTATAATAAGTGGTAGCCTGGCATAACACTGGTACTATGTAACAGGCCCAGCAGGTTGCTTCATCATCTAAATCATCTGTTACAGGTAATGTTTTAGCACCTCTCCATGTTTAACCCTATTTGAAGGATAGCTGTTGCTGACAATTGACAGAATCTATTACTGTGATGTCTGATCAAATTCTGTTTGTATGTTACTTTAGTGTAACCTTTTACATGTTGCCAGAAGATAATAAAGCATTAGGTAAATATTTATCTTTTTTTCTGATATATGTCAAGTTATAATTACTTTTTTTGAATTTTTCTGTCCACAAATAATCTACACAGTGTGTTCTCTTTTACTGTGTTAACATATGAGTATAATTATAAATATGTTGCTGTAAGGGCAAACTGGAGGGAAACAATGCACTATACTCGTTTATACATCATATAGACTTCTAAGAATACATAAACAACATGAAGTTACATGAAGACAAATTGTACATAAAAAAGGGTAAATAAACTTAAATTTCATTTAAAGGGAAAATATCTGCAGGTTAAAAGAATCTAGCCTACTGATAGCTCCCTAGTGGGCACGGGGCACTGAGGATAAATTTATATTTCTTACCTTCATCCTCATCACCATTCCCATGCTGTTAGTTGTGCCCAGTAAGCTGTTAGGAGCACTGGGGCATGGCTTTCCGAATGCGATCCGGCCTGCCCTCGAACAACCCCCTTCATTGATCATCATTAGACGGGGTAGGCCAGTTGGGGGCAAAGTTATTTGCCCTCGGTTGGCCCATTCTCCCTAATGTTTATCAATGGAGGGGGCCATGTAGGAGTGGAACACGTGCAGGTTACAAGACTATGGACCCCGATCATACCCCCTTTCTAATTATTATTAATGGAGGGGGGAGCGGAACGGTGCTCGAAGGAGCGGTAGCCACGCCCCCAGTGCTCCTAATGGCTTACCAGGCACAACAAACAGAAGGGGATCGATGCTGAGGATAAAGATAAGAGTTATTCCTTCATCCTCAGCCCACTATTTCCACTTGGGAGCTATCAGCAGGTTAGATCTGTCTAACCCGTTCATAGTTGTCCTTGAACAACTTAAGAACATTGGTCAAAACACAACATTATCATGGCATGTGACACAGAGTGGTTAAGCAAGACCTGGTTGTTTATTAAAACAAGGATTGGTCTCTATTTGGGAGACCTATGAGCACAGTGAGGTTTGTTGCTTTTGTGGCTCTTACCATAAAGCCTGATAGAAGTTGATTATTGCAGCTCCCCTTCCCACCAAAAAGAAACTTAGTTTGCACTTGTAGAGTTAAATTGTGCACCAGAGTCCCAAAACACCTGATGGATCTATTATCTGATACAATGATGAGCCCATGGGCCATAAGTCTATGATACAAGAGAGTCCTGAAGGTAAGGCAGAAGAATATCTCTGCTTTCTTTAGGTACAACCAAATGTCACTGTTTCTAATGGCTTTATTCACAGATAAACTGTTAGCTCTTATCAATATGCTCTGCATGTGCAAAGGTAACATTAAAGAAAATTTACCATTGGGTACATTGCTTTAGGTTTTTCAATTCAATGAAGCCGTGTCACAGAGGGGAGATGTCTCTTCTCACTGGTGGCAGATGGGCCTGCCTCCAGTGCTTCAGGCTGGACTGATGCCCAGGAATGGACCGGTGTCGTGCGTTGGAACTGGGCTGTGGTTCAAAAAGAGGACCACAGCACTAGCATCCCTGCACCGGCGCTGGTCTATTCATATAAAAAACTTAAAGTGATGTACTTGACGGCACATTGGCTTGGAATACTATGGTTCAATTAAGTGTACCTGTCAATTTAAAAACTTTTGACATGTCACACAGACATGTAGAAGTTTTGATCAGTTAGGATCATTAGGTACAGCCTGAAGAAGTCCAGGGTAAGGCCAGGTAGAGAAGCACTTAGCATCTTCCAGCTCTAATGATTGGTGGGGATCTCTGTGACAGGTCAAAACTTTTTTAAGGGACAGGGACATTTTGAAATTAAGTTTCCTTCTTATAGGAGGACCAAGAAACACCAGTCCAAAACTATGCATCTTCAGATACTGGAGGTTCTACTTGCACATACTGATCTTCTTGCGCATACGGATCTTATTTTCCTTATAGATCCAAAAAACTTTCCTTTCTCTACAATTCTGAAATAGCTGCTTCAAAGTAATGTTTCAGTAAAGCCTTCTGATGATAATTAAAGGAGTTATACAGAATTAGAAAAACATGACTGCTTTGTTCCAATAGCTCCACATTTTGTTTGTGGTACTGGAGCTCAGCCTCTTTCACATAAATACAACAGAGCTACAATATCAGAGACAACCTGTGGACGCAAGTGAAACTTTTTCTGGAAGAAAGAAGGCATGGTTTTTACAGTTAGTACATTGCCAGCATTGGACCCAGCTTACACTTTCCTCTTTTGAACAAAAAGCATATTTTTCCATATATTTTCAGAATTTTAAATGTGAAACATAGAATAAGTAACATACAGTAATATATGACACAACATTATATGTTAGTAAAGTACTATATTTATTTTCCTAAACTGTGGTGATTACAGTCCATATACAGCTGAAGTATTATTGTTAAGATTCTCCACTGAGAACGTATGGTAGCTATTCACTGTGAGAATCCTGATGAGATGTTATTAGGCTAATAGCAGAGCTTGTACCAAAAAAAAAAAAAAAATCTTAAGGGAAAAACCATACAAATATTACCGCGTGATACCACCAGCACTCAGTCTTTATGTATGTCAACAATTGTATAATGAAAAACATGGGTTGTAAGTTGGCTCCAATTTGCTGCATTGTTTTCTTATCTATCTGATCCACTTACAGTTGATAATAACAAAACCATGAGCCTGACCCTACCGCAGGGACCATTATATCTCTACTGAGGACCAAGGAAAGCGACAAAAAATGTTACCATGACAACTCCTTCAGGTGACAAAACTAAAAGCCACAAAGAAAGAATTAAAAGAAAAAAAAAATGCTCAAAGTTGTTTTTTTTCCTGCTTATCTTTTCTTGTGCTGCAGTTTATGACAGCAATAATAGCTTCCTCAGAGAATCATTTTAGGCAGCCATAGAGCACAACAGCGCTGTTATCACATAGATAATAGACATTTAGAACTCGGCAATATTGCGCTGCCATTATTGCACAATACACATCTGGAGCTAGGAGTTTATGTCTAAAAATATTACCAGAACTTCTACATTTCCTGGACATGAGAAGAAAAAAAAAAATAACTTTACCAAAAGGGAAAGAAGTGGAGGCGAATCCACCAGCAATGAATCTCAGCTGACATTTTCTCATGGTGACAACCTGCATGTTCCTTTTATAACCTGTCTTTTAAATGATACACCATTGGCTTTTCACTATGTTTTTAGTCAATTCAAATCAGTCACAAAGGCCATTTATTGCTCCGAGACATTTTCAATGTCCAATTTATCATGTGTAGTGGACTGACACATGTGCCAATAAGAAGTATTAACAAAAATCTGTCACTTTATCGGAGCCTGTGCTGACATTATCATTTGGACATACTTATTCCTGACTGCAACATTTTTATAGCAACAAGAAAGTATCAAGGGGATCTGAAAATGTAAACTCTATTTATTTATCTCATAGAGAATATAGTAAAAGCACCTGGGACAGCCTTAAAGAGGACAGATTCCATTTATTAAATAGAACCTATCCTGGTAGTCTGCTGATTTCCAGGAGCCACCGGGCTGCATTTAGGACGTTCCTGCAGCCGATACCTCTGTATCAACTGAAGGAACAGTCTTTTTTTTATAATTGACTTGCGGACACCATGGGTTTTGCCCGTAAGTCAATTATCTATTCACTTTAATGTAATGTACGTCCGCCACCGCATTTTACATTGTGTTAACAGCTATTTTTTCAGGACACTGTTCATTGAACAGCATCCTGAAATAGGCATGTCCATTATTCTAAAGAACGGGCGTTAAAATAACGATGTGTGAACACAACGGACAGGTTTGCATTGACTCCAATGAAATGCCTACCCTGCAGAAAAGAACGGACACTGATTCCATTGCAATCAGTGTCCACTTTTTACATAACAAGAATGTTGTAGGAACATAGCCTCAGCCACATTTGGCTATTCAGTACATTTGTATTGCAGAGGTTGCTGCAGGGACAATGTAGCGTGCCATCCATTCTATGGTTACATAGTTGGATCGGTTAAAAAAGACACAGTTCTATCAAGTTCAACCAAATGCAATGCATACTGTAGATGTTTCTGCCTCAATGTTTGGCTCAGAATGAATCCAATTTTAGGGAATTTTAGGCAAAACCAGGAGTGGATTGAAAACACAGAAAAGCTATGTTCACACACTGTTGTAATTGAGTGGATGTCGGTCACTTAATCGCAAATAATTGCCATTATTGTTAAACAACATTGTTTTGAAATAATGGCCACAATTAGTTATTGAATGAACATAGCCTTTCTGTGTTTTCAATCCACTCCTGTAAGTAAAATACAGTAAAAATACTGTGTAGAAACATAGCCTCAATTTGAATCTAAATACAAACTAAAGCCTTCGGCTTACCCGCACTGTAACATTTTTTTCCCTCCCCTCTCTCTTCTAAGACATGGGGAGAGGCTAAGTCACAATAATCACATGTTTGCCCAATAGTTGCACATTGTCTCCGCAATATCAGACATATCTAAGACGTAGCATCTAAGAAAGTAGGCGCTGGCAAGCAGAAGGCTTCGGATGTCTTCTGCTCTCTGGACAGCCCTATTTAAGGGTGGGCATGTGCTTTAAGATCAGAGCTAAAGATGAGCGAATTCACAGTAGAAACTAAACAAACTGATTTATTGCTGTCTGCATTCTGTTTATCGGGCTGCGAGCTTTGAAGTCTTCTTTGCTCTGTGTTGCTCCTCCAGGGGTGCTGGGAAAAAAGCTGGGAAACTTCTTCCAGACTGGATCCATCTTTTCCTAGCTCCTGAGAAGGAGCTGCACAGAGCAGAGCAGACCTCAAAGTCCGCAGCTCAATGAGCAGAATGCAGATAGGAGCTTTTCTACTAGAAATTAGCTTATCTCTTATCAGGGAATACAATTGCATTAATAATCAGTCATTAGCATTTTTGCAGCATTACATTGTATCACTTATATAATAAACTTTATTCCTCCCTATCTGAAAAATAACATAAGGTAGCGGTCACAAGTGCCTTCCTTTTAATGGTCTGCTTTCCTGAGATATTTCCTTTAAATGTCCATTCTCAGTTTCCCTTGGTTACAGTCACGCTCTGCATTGCTCCTGCATTCTGTCTGATGAGTTTGGCCAGGTTCTTGGAAGCAGAATATGGAAAGCATGCACAGTAGCTCCCAGCCCATCCACCTCTTAACTCTAGAATAGAAGTGAGTAGGACAGTTCCTGGGTGTGCACAGTAGCTACAGAATCATCCTACTGAGCATTCTGTTACACACTTCTGATCTCTCTTTATAAGGCTATGTTCCCACTACATAAAAATGTCAGCCATCTTTGCGGACAGCCGTCTATCGGTAATGACAAAGTTCATGAACATTATTTGTGACCATCATTACTGATAGACGGCCTTCATTAAGATGGCAGCCATCCAGAAAGACAGACGTAGTAGGAATATAGCCTCACAATATAGAGTTTCATTGTAACAAACAATCTGCTGAATAGGAAGTAAATCAATACATGTTTATTATGTATAATATTTTAAAACACTGCTTAATATTTCTCTATTAGTAATAGTCACTTAGCATCTGTGTTTAAATGTTTCATGATAATTTATATTTATGGTGATTCCTTACTTGTTCATATGACTGTTTGACTGTTCTATTGTGGTTCATGGATTACAGTTTTTGAATTGCAATAGAGAATTTTATTATTGAGACTTAAGAACTGTAATAGAGGTTTTTGTTTCTGGGATTTGTAGGCATAATCTGGCATTACTTTTATTAGTGTATATTCATTATTTATATCTTGACAAATGAAGTATTTTTCTAAGGCGATAACTTTTTAGGGAATAATTAATGAAGTTGATATTATAATTGTCTTTTGCTTTCTCTTTTGTTAGTCACTTTGAATGGAGTTTGGTGTTCATGGTCTGTCTATGGAACACAGCACTGCACGTCACTACAACATAATCTCTGTGCCAACACATTTATCAAAATTAACAAGGTGACATAGAATACATATACATTTCTAAAATGATTAAGAAAATGATGCCTGTTTTGAACTCCCTAATAGTTTATTTAAGTTTCTGTTTGTGGCTATGTTCACACAACGTCAAAAATAGAGAAAAACGTCAGTGTTTGCCGTGATTTAACTGACTGCAATGCAATGCATTGCAGTCAATAGAAGGACGGACGTCCAATGCACACAATGTACTGAATAACAGACGTCATCACCGCTAACATCTAAATAATGATCATGACAATTATTTTCGGACGTCTTTTGCAATCAGCGGACATTCTTTATTAGTTGTTCACACAGTTTTTCTTTTGTCACCATTCTTTCTCCGTTTTTACTATTAAATTTAATGGACTTTTCAATTAAGCCGCATACAAAGGCCAATTAGTAACCCCAACTAGAATAATGTACCAACAGCCATCATTGCACTAAGGGGAGGCCAGGCTGCTAAATGACGTCCGTTATTTTAGACTTCAAATTAAGGACGTCATTTTAAACTGAGCTGAAAAAACGTGTGAACACAGCCTGTAAGAAGTTTCCAAACGGCAATTACCCACAATCTAGTAGAAACTGAAAAATGCAAAGTGGACAAGAAAACCATTAACCCCTTAACGACATCGGGCGTATACTTACGCCCTGATGCCGGTAAGGACGTTCAGAGTGGGGCCGCGCGGCGCCCCCGCTCTGAACCGCGGCGGTCCCGGGTGCCACTTGTAGCCCGGGACCGTAGGTATTAGCGGGCACGGTCCGATCGCCGTGCCCGTTAATACAGTAATCAGATGCAGCTGTCAAACATGACAGCTGCATCCGATTACCGGATTCAGCTGTTCCCTGGTGTCTAGTGGCGGAGATCGCTCCCCCGGGATATTATCCCGGAGGAGCGATCTCCGTTTCTGAAGCCGGCCGGGGACCGCTCCAAGATGGCGCCGTCCCCGGCTCGGCACTCGTTTACTTCCGGCTGCAGCAGCCGGAAGTAAACGAGTGCCTATCTCATGGATCTCTGCAGCATATCTATGCTGCGGAGATCTCTATGAGAGATCAAAGCACTTATACTAGAAGTCCCCTAGGGGGGCTTCTAGTATAAGTGTAAAAGTTAAAAAAAAAAATGTTGTTAACAGTAAAAAGCCCCCTCCCCTAATAAAAGTCTGAATCACCCCCCTTTTCCCAGGTTATAAATAAAAGTAAATAAATAAATAAATAAATAAACAAACAAACATGTTTGCTATCGCCGCGTGCATAATCGCCCGAACTATTAATCACATTCCTGATCTCGCACGGTAAACGGCGTAAGCGCAAAAAAATCCCAAAGTGCAAAATTGCGCATTTTTGGTCTCATCAAATCCAGAAAAATTGTAATAAAAAGCGATCAAAAAGTCATATATGCACAATCAAGGTACCAATAGAAAGAACACATCATGGCGCAAAAAATGACACCTCACACAGCCCCATAGACCAAAGGATAAAAGCGCTATAAGCCTGGGAATGGAGCGATTTTAAGTGACGTATATTTGTTGACAATGGTTTAAATTTTTTACAGGCCATCAGATACAATATAAGTTATACATGTTACATATCGTTTTAATCGTAACGACTTGAGGAACATATATAACAAGTCAGTTTTACCCCAGGGCGAATGGCGTAAAAACACGTTTCCCCCAAATAAACAAAATGCTTTTTTTTTTTCAATTTCACCACACTTTGAATTTTTTTCTGGTTTCGCAGTGTACTTTATGCAAAAATTCAGCCTGTCCTTGCAAAGTACAATTAGTGACGCAAAAAATAAGGGCTCATGTGGGTCTCTAGGTGGAAAAATGCAAGTGCTATGGCCTTTTAAGCACAAAAGAGGAAAAAACTAAAACGCAAAAATCGAAATTGGTTCTGTCCTTAAGGGGTTAAAACTAATAAATTGAATGGGGACGGGGTAGGATATGTTTTTTTTTTTTTTTTTTTTTTTTGGCCTATATTATTTGATATGGAGAAGAAATAAAAATAAAAAAAATAGGTTGACTGAAATAATTTAATATCTCAGCTGAAAAAACACCCAGTTACAGATGTGGTGTCCAGCAACAGGGATGTAACCATATAGAAGGGACTATAATACACAGTTTTCTCTAATATTTAGTCATGTCTTCACTACAAGTTACAACACATTCTTCTGGCTGTTGTACTGAACCTAAAATGTAATCAGTGTCTGAGAAACCGCTTTGTTTCCGGCCACCTACTGACCTATCTTGATTGCACAGTATATATCTTTTGCCATTTATCATATACAGTGTAATAGAATGGAACATAAAATGATTACCTCTGGCATCTTGACTCTTCCTTCCTGAAAGGAGCATGTCTGTGGGTCATGGGTACACACATGGCGGTATTTACACCAATGGCACTGATATGGGCTTTGCACACATGAGAGGCAACTGGAATATAAAGGAATATATGACATTTAAAATAAAGTTGTATTTACATAGTTGTAAGTTACATTTGTAACAGTATAATGCGAGTAGGTAGTAACAGAGGTTGAAGTCTGTGGCAACTCTCACGAGACCCCTGAGCTTCTGAGCCATCTCCGGATGGTCAGTGTTGCTGCTGTGAATTGTCTTAGTTGCCCCTAGCAACCAATCAGATTCCACCTTTTATTTTTCAAAGAATTTATGAGGAATGAAAGGTGGAATCCGATTGGTTGCTAGGGGCAACTAAGACAATTGTACTTCACACCATGTTTGATAAATATCCTCCACAGTGCCTTATATTTTGCCACAGACATTAGCTGTACCCTTGTTAGTAATAATGTATCACACAGTAAACAGGAGTGGCACAAATAGCCCCACCTAGAGTAATAGCATTTTAATGAACATGAACTGTTCTCAGGGCCGCCATCTCTTATACTCCCACTCCTTATTGTGTCCCCTCTGTTACAAAGACTGCTCCTTGTGTAATCCTATGCTAACAAACGGCTTACTTCCATTTATACCCCTGCACAAAGACTCTTCCCCACTGTCCCCTCATTTTCACACAGACTACTCCCACCTCTATTCAGATTGCTCCTCATGGCCCCCTCAGTTATACATATTACTTCCCACAGACTCCTCCCCATGGTCCCTTCCACATTCAAAGACTGCACTTCCTGGTCCCCACTCTCATAGACTGTATACCTCCCTCTGTTAAATAGACCATGTTCCCATGGCCACCCCTCTTTTACAGACTGCTTCCGTTCTTCTATCCAGGATGATTTCCTCATTTTCCCCACTCACATGGACTGCTCCATATGCCCCCCACCACACAAACTACTCCCTATGCACTGCTCCACACAGACTCCCCCTGTCCATACAGACACTTTTATCACCGCAGACTGTCTCCTATAAACCATTACCCCCCACAGCTCATAGCAGGAAGCTGAATGCTGATAATTTGGCTTTCAATCCTCCATGCACTGATCACAGAGATGAGTACACAGATACGAGTACACAGAGAAGACTGTGCAACTGTAACTAAACGGCTCCACATCTCTCTCTATGATCAAACTGAGCAGCCCTGGTGTTCAACAACTTAAAGGAAACAATACTGGTGGGGCCTCTTTGGGGTTGAGAACCCTGGAAAACTGTGCAGTCCTCTCCACCTAAATTCTGGCCCTTCCTGGCTGTTCTGTTTAACAGGGTACAGACACTAAGTAACATATAGTGTTAGAATGTAAAATATGGTACTATAATTTATCTAAAATATACATTTGAAATAAGAGGTGATAAATTATTTCTAAGGATACATTTGTAAGCTATACTTATCTGTATCAAATAATATGCAAACTGCTGGGGAGAACCAACATGGTTTGGCTGATGCTATAAAACCAGCTGTGAACCTGAATGGAGCAGTAGGGAGAAGAACAGTGCTTATGGCACATAGGTAGGAAGTCAGTCACAACAATTCCACTCAGGATTCTGATTGTCATGGAAACCACAAAAAACACAAGGAAGAACGCAAAATAAAAACTGTTTGAAAAAGGATAGTGAATTATTTATTGTCTCCTTGGGCTATGACAACATATAGTATCAAATGTATTAAGAAGGTGAGGTAAAAATGAAAAGAATTTAAAATATAGTGTATACAGTGCACATATATAATTTGTAAAATATATTAATTGGGATACTTACGAGTTGTGAACACTGCAATTATAAAAAACAAAGTTTGTACTGGCAAATGTCATCCCAGTTTCTTTGGACTTAAGTTGGAGCTGAACAATATGATGATCACCTAAAAAAAAAAAAATTGGCAGTTTAGTATATCTTAATTGAAAAGGTTTGCTCAATAATATTCAATAATCACAGTAGACAGCTTGGGGTTAATTACATTTATTTCATCATTTTAGACGGGAGTCTGGAGACGGAACTACTACTTTCTACCTGCCCCAGCTGGTGGGCCCCTTTTAATGAATATTGGGTATGGTGCACTGAAGTGATGTCACTCTGGAGCTCATCACTGCAGAACAATGGATGAATATTCATTAAAAGAGATGAGCTGGTTTCTAACCAGATTGTTTTAACCTGCTGAGGTTAAACTAACCTCCACTAGTGTATGCCATAGCTGGAGAGAAGTCATTTATGATAAAGTTACATCACAAGACTTAACACCAACTGTGGTAGGCTGTCTATAGGGAAATAATGTACCATAACATAAAATCACAAATATGACATTATAATGATTTGTTGTTGGACCAGAATATATACAATATGTTGGCAGAAAAGAACATAAGCCCATAGAGGCTCAATTGAAAGAATATGTTTCTGGAGCAATAGAACAATAAAAACATAAAATCTATACTTATCTACACTTTGGGGGAGATTTATCAAAGGGTGTAAAATTTAGACTGGTGCAAACTGCCCACAGCAACCAATCACAGCTCAGCTTTCCTTTCAGCACTGCCTAAAGCTGAGCTGTGATTGGTTGCTGTGGGTAGTTTGCACCAGTCTAAAATTTACACCCTTTGATAAATCTCCCCCTTTGTCCTCCACAGGTTCAACACCATCCCCTAAAACTCATTGCCCAGAGCATACGTTACCTGCTCGGCGCCGCGGCTGCATCTGAGGCTGCTCCCATCGGTCACTGATTGGCTGAGCGAGACAGACAGGAACTGGGAGCCTCAGATGCAGCCACGGCACAGAGCAGGTAACATATGCTCCAGGCGGCGGTGGGTTAAAGGGGCCGGCGTTACATACTTGCAGCGGAATGAAAATTCCGCTGCAAGTATGTAACCCCATAGATGATCACAGTACCAGGATTTTCAGCAGATTTCACTGCAAACTTGAAGCGTGAAATCCGCTGCAAATCCGGTACATGTGAAGCTACCCTTAAGCAAGAGCTTCTAGGTCCTTTTTATTGTTTTTGTCAGAACACTACTTTTAATTCTGTGCCCTTACCAGAATATCATATCAACCACACTTTATAACTTAATACATTTTAAAAAAATTCAAGACAAAAAAAAAAAATCACTTTATGATGTCACTATAATTAAATAATGTAGAACCAGCTTACCGATACCAGGAAAGTAGAGAAGAACGTGACCCCCTTCAATCAAGTGCTTCTGACCAACCAACCATCATGGGAAGAGCTGTATTGGTGTGAACCAGAGTGGATGGAACCACAAAGGCAATTTCCTCAATAACAGAATTCTTTAGTCTTAAAAGAAACACGATTCATAGTCACAATCTAATGATTATTTGCCCGAGAAAAGCTTGTTGTAGCCCTTGAGTCTAATCCCGTTGCTATTAACAATAAACAATTCATTTGTTGCCTCTGTGGTTTCGTCCGCTCTGGTTTACACCAAAACAGCTTTTCTCATGATTGTTGACTGGTCAAAAGCGTTTCATTTAAAGAGGTCCTGTTCTTCTCTACTTACTTGGTTCAGGTGAGCTGATTCCAGTGGCTCCAGTGGTGAACCTCTAAAAGCTGCAATTTGATCCATTCCTGTGCTTTATAGAATTGTGCCTATTCACCTATACACTGCACAACCACACCAGGTGAGTGTGTTTAATTTAAGGAGTGTGCACATGCCTCTTCACTACAGAAGCCTACTACACCAGAAGAGTGCCCTCAATTTTTCTCTTTCAGATATAATCAAGTAATATAATATAAAATTAGATTTTCCAATTTTTGACACTTTTGTCATTCTTTAATAGTCCTATTACTGTAGCTACTATAGTTTGGCTGTTTTATTGAAATTTGTTAAGATTCACCCAATTTCACCCAAAATTCGCAAACTTTGCAAAACAAATTTCCACCTGCTTTTCTAATCTCTAATACTGTACATGACATACCCCTCAAAGTGTCCACCTGTAGCTTTTATCTAGTTAAGGATAGTGAATACACTTAGTGACAAATTGTCAACAACTCATATTGCTGTGAAAAGCTGGTAATCTTACACAACATAGATCTCAGAAATATGTTGAGTTTTGAGATAAGTTGAGAAGAAGCACATGTGTAGATTTTAATGGAAAAAAAATCATATAAATGCATGAACCCTTTTCTGACTTCCTATCTTCTTTACGGTCAATTATTGACAGGGCTTCAGTCTCCCAAGAAATATAAGCAATAGTCACATTTTATTTAAATCACAAATGATAATATTCAACTTGTATAATTGCATCCTTTCATGCAATTTTCTATATACAAATATATTCTCTCCATTAAGTATTTGCATATTCCTTTTCAGTGGGATACTGTATCCCTGCACCTCCAGCACCCTGCTATGAATGAGGAGATTCAATATTTTACACATTCAGCATGATCATTAAATCCAACGCAAATTCACTTCAGCTGAATGTCTCATATTTTTAGAATAATTATTGCTTTGGGGAAGAGTCTCAAACTATTTATACACGTAGCAGCTCATTGCTGGATTTTACTAGAAAGCACATCACATGGTGCCAACCTCTGTATTTTATACTAAAGATTTTTTAATTCAAAAATGCTAAATTTATTTTTTAACTGTACTGTATGTCTCAGGATACTTTAAAAGAAGGGTGACCTAAGGTGGCATAATTTAAATTATATAAAGTTAAATTTTGGTTTTAACAAGTACGCCTTGTTTTCAGTTGATCGCCAGGGTAAGCAAAGCACGACACAACAAGGTTCTCCCTTAATAGTGGTGTTCTGTTCTGGCTACTTAAAGGGGGTTCCCAAACAGGAAAACTCTTCTATGACAACCATATGGCCTAACATAGGGCATTAACTGCCCAGCTGAGACAAACCCTTTAAAATAAGAGTGTGCTATTTACCTTACATTGTAATGTGGACTATGACTCTGTTCTAAAGTTAGAATTGGCTTTTCTTGATAGAAAATAGTAAATATTTTTAAGGGGTGGTTTTCCGTACAAGAATGATTGCAGAATAAAATAGGAAAAGTAGCACAAGCACTTCATATTTACAAACACATACATTGACAGAAAAAGCTCAATGGTTGTAGGTCATGCTTAGTAAAAAAAAAAAAAAATAGACTGTAACAGAACCTAAAGGGGTATCCTAATATCATAAAATTGTATTTAAATAAAACTTTAATCCCTAGGACATATAACCTACTAATAATGTGTTGTGACAAACAACTGGCTTCAGACCTTTAATTTTAAGAATTGTGTTGTCTCAACAACCACCTGGCTCCTACCTCCTTGGTTATAATCCCCAGTTATGTTTCAAAGCTCTTTACAGAGTTCAACATTGGCATAGGGTATAGGGGAGTTACCTTCAATAAAAAAATGTGGGTTTTTTTTCTTCTAGAGGAGACATATATATATATATATATATATATATATATATATATATATATATATATATATATATATAGCAATAGCAGTACACAATTAAACCTTTCTCTTTTTAAAGTGACTCTGTACCCACAATCTGCCCACCCCAAACTGCTTGTACCTTCCAATAGCTGCTTTTAATCCAAGATCTGTCCTGGGGTCCATTCGGCAGGTAATACAGTTATTGTCTTAAAAAACATTTTTTTTAACTTGCAGCCCTGTGTCAAACTGGCGTGGCCTAGATTGTGTATGCATTTGACTGGCACAACCTCTCTGTCCCTCCTCCCTGCCCTCTTCATGATTAGGAATGCCCCAGGCAGATTGTCTCCTATTCATCATCTGTGTAAACACTGCACATGGGCTGAATCGTTAAGGCACCTGTACAGTGTTCACTGCAGAAGAATAGGAAATATCCTTCCAGTGGCATTCCTAATGATGAAGAGGGTGGGGAGGATGGACAGAGGAGTTGTGCAAGGTTAGGGCACAGATACTCTAGGCCACGGCAGTTTGACACAGGGCTGCAAGTTTAAAAGTAGATTTTTAGGACAATAACTGCATCACCTGCTGAACGGACGCCAGGACAGATCTTGGATTAAAAGCACTTATCCGAAGGTACAAGTGGTTTGGGGTGGGCAGATTGTGGGTACAGAGTCACTTTAAGTGATATACCTACAATTGTTTTACAAAAAAAGTAGGGTAAACTGGTGTTGGTTCCTCTTACCCACTATGCCTAGTTATACACTATAAGGACAAAATTGATCTCCACGTAAATAACTTCATTACCATCTTAAACCATGTGGACATTTCATTGTTAAAATTAGTTTTTCATACATCGGTATCCCAGCTTGTGATGCATCCCATTTTATATTTGCCAAGCACATCACCATACATTTTGTAGTGGCTGTGACTGTTACTGCAGTTCTCTGCAGCTCAGTTCCTTTCAAGTGAATAGGTCTGAGCTGCAATACAAGGTACAGCTGAAACGATGAAGAGGTAACTGAGCTAACTGAGATCTACTGCAACATGGTAACATGTGGGTTACTTCTTTCCTATTCCCAGTATACATGGGATATGGCATAACTAGGAGGTTGTAAACAGTCCCCGAAATCCAAGAATTCAAGAATGCTGCTTTTTTCTACCGAGGAGAGGCATAAAGGCACAGCCAGAATCTCCATCCAGTGGGAATTTCAGGGCTCCCTAGGGCCGCAAAGGGCCCCATACTGTGGATAGGACATAACTTGTCCACATGGAAATACTACTTTAAAGAACATACAGTACTCAGATTACCATGTAAATTTATTGTTAAAACTATTTTTCAACTTAATTGCCTGTTGTTTAATCAAGACGGTTAAATCCAGAACAGACTTGCATATGGTATGCACATGGATGAATAAAACTTTGTTGCCATTATTTTCTGAAATAACTTTACAATGTCGAGTTGGGATAAACATTGCACCACATTCTATACATGTGGATCTGCTTAGCTTTCTTTTTGTTGAAGAAGAACACAAATTTAGTTTTGAAGTTGTAACATAGTTTTAAAAACCTTAAAAGTATGTAGTAAAGCAAAGAACTGTGATGTTTAAGTATTTTTCTCTTCTGTAAAGTGAGCTGTAACGGCTAGTATATGACTATGGACTGGCGATATTCAATGGATTGCAGTAAACGTCTATAGACAGATTGCTCTGACACTGTGCAAGTCAGAAGATAACGGTAATGGATGTCTTGTTCTGAAGCAGGTAGCTGTATAGTGATGCCAGGTTTACAGCTCTAAACATTATACCTTATACATTATTAAAATGGTCAGCACCACTGCACTCGGGCAAGAATAATGGCATTTTAGAATTATGTTGGCAAGTTAAAAGAACCAAGAGAATATTTCCCAAACACATGGTATACGCCTACGTTTTGTCTCCAATTTATTCAGCACACATATTATTCTGTATTCTTTGCTTTGTGAGCAACATCTCTTCTTACCACAGGGAACTAAAAGTCTGTACTTGCCAACTTTCTGTCATTATCAGACACTGACCCTGCACTTGGTATCTCCTCCCGGGAGGCTTTTCTGGATTCTTTAGAAAGACATCTTAACAAAACACTAAGGGCGGCCAAGTGTGAGACCTCCATATGATGAATAGTTATTCAGACCAAGCACACAGTATGACTTTAAATCAACTAGTAACTGCACCTAAAATGCAATTCCTGTTTCTTGCAATGTAATTAAAGGGAAACTACAGTATTCCCAAACCCTAGGATTTCCATAAGACTCCTCAACTTACCTATATGGAAATAATGATAAGACATACAGAGTCTTAACAATGCTGCAAAGTTTGTCAATTTAATAGAGCATAAATGTCAAGGCAACTGATCAGATTGCAAGCATGCATGTATGGTGTAGGAAGCTTACAATACAAGGGCACCAAAAACAGTCGCATTGCCCATAACAGTGATTACTTATGTATTTATTTCTTGTTACTTGTACTATAATAACATATTCTGCAGCCCCTTACAGAGATTGTCAGATACATATCAGCGAGCCCTATCTCACATATACTAATATTTTTCATACAAAACCAGTATGCCTTTGGAGTTAAAGAGGATGTACCATCAGGTACATCCTCATTAATCTGACCCACGGATCGAACGGCGCCATCACAGGGAAGCCGGTGCCGTGGTCCGTTTTTGGAACCGCGGCCCGATTCCCGTGTACAGCGCCGTTCTATCCACGGGTCCCGGCCGGTGCTGAAGCACAGGATAAAAGGTGGATAGAAAGGCGCCGTACACGGGAAACGGACCACGGTTCCAAAAACGGACCGCGGCACTGGCTTCCCCGTGGACCGTGCCATTTGTTCTGTGGGTCAGATTAAAGAGGATGTACCTGATAATACATTCTCTTTAAGGAGGAAACTGGAGTACTTGGAGTGAAGGAAGGAAGTATGGGAACTCTAGCACCAATGTCTATATGCAGATTTATAAAAACACTTTATGTGCACTTTAAGTACACTCCGATATGTGTTTTTTGTCTTGTTTTGTTTTTATTCCTGGTAAAGAGGTTCTTAAGACTCTACAGATGCAGCATTGGTTATTTTGAGGTGCATTGGGATATCATAATGCACCAGGGATAAAGAGAAAGCTAGTTAAACTTAGGATTGCGTAACAAGTATGATATTGTACTCCTGAAGTCAGGATCAGTTGTCCTAATGCTCCAGGGATCCATATAGGTCTGGCCACATCTGTACATCTGAATATAGACACTGGTGCTGAAACTCCCCTGCTAACCTGTTTAACTCATCTGCTCTGATTGCCAGATAGGCACCTCCATGCAACTGTAGCCACTGGGATAGTCTGACCATGAAACATCTAGACGAGCTGTGACCACCCTCTGCACACGTTGTGTATTTTGTCATACCTGGCAAAACCCAGATTTGGTAATTTCCTTTAATTAAACATTAGTGATGGTGTATAATTCTATCCAGATTGTTAGATCCTTTGGGGGGCACTTTTATTTCTATGGTTAAATATGTTTAATAAAATATATAAAATTCTAATTTGTTTAAGATTTATTTATAATTGATTGCTTTAATATTTTCCAAAATGTCACCAACTATAACCAGCATCATGCCCTGGACCTCCATATTATGTCAACTGCTACCTTACACTGTGTTCTCTTGGCTAAGTCCTAGGTTGTTTGTACTCTCTAGTCAGATCAAGTCCCCAGACTGTAATCATTCACAGCTGTTGTTGTTTGCTAGCCAATTCAGGAGACATTTCCTCAAGGACCTGCCTAGTTGATAGTAGCTGGTGTCCTAGCCAAGTATTCGTATTCCCTTGTCATTAGATTAGACCATTCAGTCTAATCTAGCAGTGTGATCCCTTCTTACATTGCTGTCCACCTTTAATGTTTGTATCATCCTTCGGTTTATAATTGTTCATTCACTGCCTCCATCAAATACAGTAGGTCTCAAGGCTTTTCTATATTCTTCATGTAGGCATTTTCAACTCTTGTTGCCTGTCAAATATATATCTCTTTAGTATACAGATGCAGTTAGTTCCAAATAAAGCTAGAATGCCAGATCTGTTGCAAAGCAAGCTACGCTATTGGCATTGCTGACTTTGCAAGAATCAGGAACACCTGTCTTTCATAGGAATCTGTGCTCTCTTGTGAACCTCCATGGTGCCCTACACTATTAGCATGGTGCATCATAGAAACAGAAATCCCATGCTTATATAGCTGCTGGTCCAGGCAGTATTTACACTGATAATGTACCATGCTTTCTTGTATAATTTCCATGGCACTCTATGCCTCATCCAATACTGCTAATGACATCATCTAGACTTTATAACAAGCTATTCATAAAGGATTGCCAGCTTACTTTTGAGCACACATTCTCTAAATTAGGCATAATTCTAGTAAAATTGTCCCATCTCCTGTTTTCAATAACTTGGGGCGCCACAGAAAATACACAAGGGAGCAAATCAGCTAACATTAAGTTAGTGATAACTAGAGCATCACTAGCTTACTGTTCAGGAAGTGAAGCAGGGGAATCCTATCAGATTTTGCTAGCAATCCCTGCTTCACTTACTAAGCATCGGTGACGTTTATATTGTTTGCGTGGGCTGCGACTAAACTATTGTGCAAGTGAAAGGCCACATGTTCACATTGCCAGTCACATAGCCATTTCTACACAAAGTGCTTAGACTAATGTGAAGGAGGCAGCACACTGGCATGTTCCCAAGATGCTGTACCAAGGCTGTGCCAAGTTTTTAATTACATTGACACTAATTGTTTTATTTATATAATAATATAGATTATTATTTCAGGGAGAATTAGGATCACCAATTCTTCAATTAAACGTCTCGAAGTTTACCCCAACACAGAGGACTTTTGTTTGGTGAAAAAAACTAAACCAAAAAACTTGCCTCTTAGCAGGTGTTCTGACACTGTTATTTTGTATAGCACTTGTTCATATAAGACAGTAAAACATTATTACTGCAGTAATAACTGTTTCAGTACTTTGATCTTTAGTAATGCATTCTTCCTTAAATGGGTGAACTAGCAGTGTGAACGAATCCCTATGCAGATTTTATGCATATTTGTATTTCTTCCTCATGCTAATCTTTAGGGATTCCATGCACATAGTGCCAGTTGCAGGGGACCTTTAGAGTTAATTAATGACAATAATTCTATAAAGTGGCACATGATTAAATGCAAGCTTCTGACCCCACTGACCCCAAACCTCAATTATTTTCTTTCTCTTCCAAATGATTCATTAATCAATCATTTCAAATTGACCTTGACAATTAATCTATCTAGAAGAAGTTTACTGTGTAAATTTACCTGTCAAAGTATTATGCTGCTGCCCATCTGCCACTTGTTGTTTTGACAACCCTGCTAAGAGGCTCTTAATTAATGGTTCTGATGATTGACTACAAATATTATGTGACACAAAAGTGCAGACTGAGACTGAAAATGGACTCTGTGAAAGTTTCAGGCAAAGCTGTACAAAAACAAAATGGGCATGCTGTTTTCCTTATGTCGAAAGGCCAGATGGTTTTGTGATCATGATGTCCTATGTATATTGATGGGTCGTTGTAGGTGATGAACCAAAGACTTGGTGACTTGAATGTTTCCATAAATATAGCTATTACGTACTGTATAACACTACAATTACAGGTTGCATTATGGTTAGAATGGGATATTTTCTCTTTGGTTATGTCTCTCCTTCTTTTAGTCTTTACCATGCTTGATATCACCAATAGAGTTTACAAATATCTGTTACTGTATCTGAAGACAAAAGAATAAACTAAGCCACATTATACTAGATTTATTTCAGTAAAACAACATTGATATATTAAAAAAATATGATATTTTTATAAACCAACTTTGGAAAGTTAAAAGGGTACTTCAGAGGGAAAAAAAAATTCTTTCAAATTAACTAGTGTCAGAAAGTGGCAGAGATTTGTAATTTACTTCTATTAAAAAATCTCCAGTCATCCAATACCTATCAGCTACTGCATGTCCTGCAGAAAGTGGTATTTTTTCCAGTCATAGATGCCCATTGTGCCCTTATGGTGCTGGTGTGATGTGCAGGCCAAGTATTAGTCAAAGCCTTAGTCTTCTCCGACTTGTCACAAAGCATGGACTACTGCATATAGATAACTAGAAAATGTACCCGGCGCTGCCCGGGTATAAAGTGTCAGTGTGTTAATTAGATTTGTTCTAAGGTGCCCAGGAGGCCAATCTAAAGGTATTGTTTCATCTGAGTAATTATCAGTGGAATTAGTGTATACCTGTAGTGCATAGCTGGAGGGGTTCTGTATACCCACAGTGTATAGTTTTTAGGGGTCTCGCATATCTGTAGTGCATAGTTGGGGGGGCTGTATACCTATAGTATATAGTTGGGGGGTCCTGTATACCTGTAGTGTGTAGTTGGGGGGGGGCTGTATACCTATAGTGTATAGTTGAGGGAGGTCCTGTAAACCTGCAGTGTATAGTTGGTGAAGGTCCTGTATACCTGTACTGTATAGTCCGGGGGGTTCTGTATACCTGTAGTATATAGTTGGTGCTGTATACCTGTAATGTATAGTTGGTGGAGGTCTTGTATACCTGTAGTTTATAGTTTGAGGGTCCTGGATACCTCTAGTGTATAATTGGTGGAGGTCTTGTATACCTGTAGTATATAGTCCGGGGGTCCTGTATACCTTTAGTGCATAGTTTGAGGGTTCTGCATAACTGTAGTATAGAGTTGGTGGAGGTCCTATATACCTGTAGTTTATAGTTTTGGGGTCCTGTATACCTGTAGTGTATAGTTTAGGGTCCTATATACCTGTAGTATATAGTTGGTGGAGTTCCTGTATACCTGTAGTGTATAGCTTTGGGGTCCTGTATACCTGTAGTATAGAGTTGGTGGGGGTGCTGTATACCTGTATTATATAGTTGGCGGAGGTCCTGTATACCTGTAGTGTATAGTTTTGGGTTCCTGTAAACCTGTAATATATAGTTTGGGGTCCTGTATACCTGTAGTATATAGTTGGTGGAGGTCCTGTATACCTGTAGTGTAAAGTTTGGGGTCCTGTATACCTGTAGTATAGACTTGGTGAAGGGGCTGTATACCTGTAGTATAGAGTTGGTGGAGGTCCTGTATACCTGTAGTGTATAGTTTAGGGTCCTATATACCTGTAGTATATAGTTGGTGGAGTTCCTGTATACCTGTAGTGTATAGTTTTGGGGTCCTGTATATCTGTAGTGTATAGTTTGGGGTCCGGTATACCTGTAGTATATAGTTGGTGGAGGTCCTGTATACCTGAAGTATATAGTTGGTGGAGGTCCTGTATACCTGTAGTGGTAGCACCTTGCAAAGGGGCAGTACCCTCCCATTCAGACTTGCCAGAAAATCTGGTGTCTTTTTGAGGGGGGTATGGCGGTATTGGTCAGGTATGGTATGGCAGTGTTATCCAGTCACAGTATGGCGGTATTGGTCAGGTATGGTATGGCAGTGTTATCCAGTCACAGTATGGCGGTATTGGTCAGGTCTGGTATGACAGTGTTATCTAGTCACAGTATGGCGGTATTGGTCAGGTCTGGTATGACAGTGTTATCCAGTCACAGTATGGCGGTATTGGTCAGGTCTGGTATGGCAGTGTTATCCAGTCACAGTATGGCGTATTGGTCAGGTCTGGTATGGCAGTGTTATCCAGTCACAGTATAGCGGAATTGGTCAGGTCTGGTATGACAGTGTTATCCAGTCACAATATGGTGGTATTGGTCAGGTCTGGTATGGCAGTGTTATCCAGTCACAGTATGGCGGTATTGGTCAGGCCTGGTGTGGCAGTGTTAAATGTGATGTGTGAAGCTATTACCTACCTATCCTGATGCTAATTGGTGAGTGAGGATGGGGCATCTTCAGGCTTAGTGCTTAGGGCAGCAGCAGCTGGTAATACTGTCCTGTATACATGTACTGTATAGATGGAGTGGGGGGCCCTGTATACATGTACTGTATAGATGGAGTAGGGGGCCCTGTATACATGTACTGTATAGATGGAGTAGGGGGTCCTGTATACATGTACTGTATAGATTGTATAGATGGAGTAGGGGCCCTGTATACATGTACTGTATAGATGGAGTAGGGGGCCCTGTATACATATACTGTATAGATGGAGAAGGGGGCCCTGTATACATGTACTGTATATATGGAGTAGGGGGCCCTGTATACATGTACTGTATAGATGGAGTAGGGGGCCCTGTATACATGTACTGTATAGATGAAGTAGGGGGCCCTGTATACATGTACTGTATAGATGGAGTAGTGGGCCCTGTATACATGTACTGTATAGATGGAGTAGGGGGCCCTGTATAGATGGAGTAGGGGGCCCTGTATATACATGTACTGTATAGATGGAGTAGGGTGTCCTGTATACATGCACTGTATAGATGGAGTAGGGGGTCCTGTATACATCTACTGTATAGATGGAGTAGCGGGTCCTGTATACATGTACTGTACAGATGGAGTAGGGGGTTCTGTATATACATGTACTGTACAGATGGAGTAGGGGGTTCTGTATATACATGTACTGTATAGTTTGAGTAGGGGGTCCTGTATACCTGTACTGCCCTGTATATACATGTACTGTATAGATGGAGTAGGGGGTCCTGTATGCCTGTAGTGCCCTGTATATACATGTACTGTATAGTTGGAGTAGGGGGTCCTGTATACATAAACTGTATAGATGGAGTAGTGGGTCTACCAGTTATTACTGTGGATGTTGTGAGGCAGCTGCCCTAGCAACCATTTAGTTTCCAGCTCCCTGTGAAAATGAAAGCAGTAATCCTATTGGTTGCTAAGCTCCCAACTGCCATTTACTGCTGGAGACATGCAGCTAATTATATCACCTGTGTTTGCAGTGTGGAGATTTTCCCATTCATCTCTATAGGCCTCCGCTCTTCCCCCTCCCCCTCCCCTCCTGTACATCTGGCGGGGACGGGACCTTCGCAATAACCTTCCCGGGCACCCAATGTATCTGTGTGCCAAATTTGGGGTCAAACGGTTCAGGTGTTTGGAAGTTTATACGGGACAGACAGACAGACTTTGATTTTTATGATATAGATATAAAAACGTCCAAAAAAAAAAACATTCAATTTTTTGGAGAAGAGATTAAAGCTTCCTTCCTTAGGTCTATAGCACAAATTCTCTACAGATGTCAAAATAAAAAAAGAAACAGTACAGAAGTTTCTTGGTTAAAAATTCCAGTTACATTAATAAGGTTTCTGTTGAATGAATATGCAGGATTCTTTGAAGCTTAGCTGAAAGAGGTATCCCTTTTGACAAAGTCATCCCCTATCCCGCAGGAAACAGCTGAACAGTGTACTTGGCTGTTTCCGTGGCCACCATAGAGAATGAATGAAGCTCTGGAGGGCATTCTAACAGGATAGTGGGGTTCACATTCTCAAAATTATCGGGCCCCCAGAGTTACTTACCCATGTAATAAAAAAGTGCCTTTAATACTTAATCAATTAATACTTGTTAAATAAAAATCCCTAAGGAATATTATAGTTTACATTATATATATATATATATATATATATATATATATATATATATATATAGAGAGAGAGAGAGAGAGAGAGAGAGAGAAACATCCAGCAAAATGGAACTTGTGAAAATCCAGAAAGCTCTTTATTAATCCATTGTTAAAAAGCTTGGAACAGCAGACTAGCACACACAACGGTATCTGGCGTGGTAACTAAACCTAAATCACAGCACATAGTCACATTCCTACATTGTGGTCACCATGTGTGGTTGAAATTACTCCCTCATGCAATTACCAAAAGCCACACAAGGTTGCTGATCAATTGTGGTAACATTGCTGGCCTATTGTTGACCCCACTGGGGTATAAGTGTGGAAACACACTGCTTACTGCAGCCAAATTGCCGCTATTCAAATGCTCTTGAATGAACATCAGCAAGTGTAGTGGTCTCTAAAAAAGTAGAGGTTATGGCAGTTGGCTGATCTAAATCATTCAGATGTGTTAACACAATACCAAGGGGGAAAGACATCAGCAATGATCTTAAAGAAGCAGCTGCTGATGCCCATTAATCTGGGCATGCTTACAAGGCCATTTCAAACATCATCATTTTATAGTGAGAATGATTATGTGGAAAACATTCAAGATAGTTGACAGTATTCTCAGCGGTGAAAATCCTAGCAAGTTTACCTCAAGGTCATACCATGCAACGATCAGAGAAACGGCAAAATCCCCAGAACGCAGATTCTACAGGCCCCAGCTGACATGCTAAATGTTTATTACAGCACAATCAGAAATGACTAAACAAGTATTGCTTGTTTGGAAGGGTTGCCTGCAAAAAGTATCATTTTTCCAAAAAGTGCATGGCAGCATGTCATAAAGTTAGCAAAGTTGCATCTAAAGAAATTACAAAACTTTGGAATAATGTCCTTTGGACAGATGAGACCAAAGTGATGGTGATTGCACTGAAACATATTTTGTGAAAACCAAATACAGGATATCATCACAAACACATCTTTCCAATTGCTAAGCATAGTCAAGGAGGGGTGAGGATTTGGGCTGGTGCTGCAGCCACAGGACCTGGGTACTTTGCAGTTAATGAATCGATATCAAACTCCGTCAAAGTCAAATGTAAGACATTTTACCAAATAGCTAAAGTTTGGCTGAAACTTAATCATGCAACATGACAGGGATCCAAAGAATGAAGTTGTAGTAAAGTCCATACCTCAACTTAATTGAAATGCTGTAGCAGGAAACAAATGCTCACACATCTGAACGAACTGAAGCAACGTTGTAAGAAGAGTCGGCCCAAATTCCTCCAGCAAGATGTGAGAGACTGATAACGTTTTACAGTGAAAGTAATGGTCACTGTAGAACTTTATCAGTCTCTCACATCTTGCTGGATGTTGCTTCAGTTCTCCAATCTATTCATGTGGTGTACGTCGTTTCCATTTTAGATTCATTTTAGATAGATAAAGAATGACATGGTGGAATCTCCTGTGTATTGTTGTTCATCTAAGGTTGCATTTACCTTAGTTTAGGACTAGAGATGATGAGAGGACTAAAGAGTCCATCCGAACCCGAGCGTTCGGTATTCGATTAGCTGGGGCTGCTGAAGTTGGATAAAGCTCTAAGGTTGTCTGAAAAAACATGGATACAGCCAATGACTATATCCATATTTTCTACATAGCATTAGGGCTTTATCCAATTTCAGCAGCCACCGCTAATCAAATGCCAAATGCTCGGGTTCAGATGAACTCGAGCATGCTCGAGGTTCGCTCATCTCTATTTAGGACCTTCCAAGGACCAGATGTCTTTCATTATGTCCTGATACATACAACCATAGTCTACTTTATTAGTGTTATGCCTGTATCTTAAATGTTTTATATAGCATTTATTTTTTTTTTATTCTTACTTAATATTTTCTAAATTTTCCAACTGAATTGCATATCCCAAGAGGCTTCTAAATACTGGAGGTACACTTTAAGAAAGTTATCAAGTTATTTAAAAGTGTTAATGACTTTACTCCAAATACATATAATCTGACAAGGCTAAAACTAATAATCACAAGTAATAATTACTATTCTCACCCGTAGGGTGTCAAGCAAACAAGAAATCATATGTGTGATATACGAGCACAAGGTAGATTAGCACAAAACAACTAATTTGATAAAGCATATGATACATCAAGTATAGTATTTGTCCTTATATATAGAAATCAGCCTTGCTGTCAATCCACATATGCGTTGCTTCTAGTTAATATCTTCTCCAATACATATAAAATACCATATCTCCAGTTAGTGCAAACCTTGTGCGGATTTGATTGTAATGTCTTCTGGGTGCATTTAGTATGTATATACAGCCCACTAAAAATTCATAGTAATCTGTTTGATTTTTTTATTTCAGCCACGCTTTATTCAAAGATGGAGCCCAGGGGGAAGATAATAAAGGATTTACTTTGTAAACTTTGATTCTAACCTCGATTAAGCGTGAATGTACCTTCAAGGCCCAAGAACCTTTCAAGCCATTTTCTGTTCTCTGTTTTCTCTCACAGCGTGAAACCAACATATTTGCTTTCTTTACTGTTATTGACTGAAACTGACCTTTTTCTTGTTCTTAATATTTTATATCATCTTTGCTGTTCAACTTTTGATATAAGTCTATTGCATAGGAAGCCTTCCAGGTATTAGCTGCAGAGGAAAACCTAAAATCTATTTTACAGGAAAATAAAAAAAGAAAAACAATAAGAATGCTAAAAAGGGGCATTCAAGTGATCAGGGAGGATCACTATCATATTAATTTAAATGGTTATTATAAACTCAGCAAATATACACCCCCACAACATAATGCACAAAATACAAAATTAGGAAGAATAATGTACTTGTCCTTGTGTAACTTTCATCTAAGTGGGAGAAATGTTATGTCTTCAATAAAATGGACGCACACAACAGATTATAGAAATGTGTAAAGCTTTAAGTATGACCATAATAAATCTTACCATTTTCTGTGATAATGCGTGGAACTTCCTTTTCTGCTGGGGAATAACATCGGATTTGGTTTCCAACTACAAGTCCATCCATCTCCGAAAGATCTTCAAATGTACAGTTGACACCGGCAGACAGCTCTGGTACATTATAAGCTTCCAACACCAGCTATAACCCATAGAATAGAAACATATCAACAACACTATTCAAGTAAAACAAGAAAAAAGAAAGCAAGGAAATAAGGTAAGATTTTTATATGTTGCATCCCATAAAATATTGGTATTTCACAGGAGATCACTTTATGATTGATAGGAAACCAAACTCTGAGACCCTTGTTAAACATGAAAAACAAGACCTTAACAGGGTTTTTTTGTCTGTACAGTGGCACTTAGAGATGAGCGAACCTCGAGCATTCTCGAGTCCATCCGAACCCGATCGTTTAGCATTTGATTACGGTGGCTGCTGAAGTTGCATAAAGCCCTAAGGCTATCTAAAAAACATGGATATAGTCATTGGCTGTATCCATGTTTTCCAGACAGCCTTGGAGCTTGGGTTTAGATGAACTTGAGCATCCTCGAGGTTCGCTCATCTCTAGTGGCACTTCCGGCCACTTGGATATGCAAGAGAACTATAGCTGGCCCCCATTCATTTGAATAGAGCAGTGGGTAGAGTATGGAAAAAGAGCTCACAGTAACAGCTGATATGGGTTTATTAAGCTATAATCTATGGAACCCATTACTTAGTCACCAACAGTTGCCATATACAACGTCTCCCTGTTTCTTTTATTATAGGAACCAGTGTGCCCATTTTTGTTATTGTAAATTATGCCTTCTAAAGTAATAGATATCAATGAATTAACAAACTATGTGAAATATATCACACACAACATAATTTATTGGGCATAATTTACATACCAGAGAACATAAAATACAGATGTATAATGCCTAACGGATATAATAAATGTATACTGGCACAACCATCATTTTTTGACCAAGAACCATAGATTTTTTTTTAATCAGATTAGTTATATACACCAAGTCTATGTTGCATATTTAGGCTAAGTTCACAGACAGTATAACAGTGGCCATTGCTAAGCAACAACTATTGTTATACTGGCCAGTGTTTGACATGTTCCTGCAGCTGTCAGAGCTCTGACGCTCACAGAAACATTGTTTTCCATATGGTCCCATCCAGGTGTGCATGGAAACTTAATACCTGCCGCTGTTATGAATTCACATGACAAGTATACTTACAGCCATACCAAACAACGGCCATTGTTCAAAACGGTGTAAGAATGGAACGGGAGTCATTACTTTGATTTCAATGCAATGACGCCCGGCTGAAAAGCACCTACTATGAACATACTCTTAATGTTCCAATGATAATTTTGCAACTTTCCTACTAGTGTTCTTGATCATGTTCTTAAAGTTTCTTTTAAACTTTAAATCTATAAAAACTCTACAATACACTGAAAATCAGTAGAAAAAAAAGCAAAAAAAATCAAGTGTGGGATTTTTGCATTGGAATATTATTGAAAGATACACAAACAACAATTGGAAGCACAATTAAAATGTCTTGACTATGTTTCTGTTTAACTACAGAGATTGTTCAATATTGCTCAATATTGAATGTGATTTTTGTGCTAAAGAACAGAACAAGCACAATAATATTATTTGCAGAAAGCCAATGCTTCACTCAATGTAGATACAATTGGGCCGCTCAGACCAAGAAAAGATGAGACGCTCAAAGAAATTGACGATTTCAAGGATGAGCACATTATGCTGAAATAGTATTGTTATTCCTCGCTGCATTGAGCAGAAGATCCATTTAAAATAGATCTTGTAAATCTTTAAAATAATTTTGCTGCAAATAATTACCCCAGAACACTGCAATCAAGTGCATTTTGCAAAAGAAAATCAATTACTCTTTTTAAAGCCGCAGGTTCTTGAAAAACACAATTGCCAAAGGCAGAAAGGCCAGTTATTACCGAGTCACTCTATTATCTTTAGTTAAATGGAGTTTTCACTGAGTTTTCTGTCATTAGAAGATATCCAGCATAACAGCAGTGGAGTAAATAGATGGTGACATCATTCAATAATGGATTGCAAGTTGGCTTACCATTAACAACTTTTACCATCCTTTGCATTAACAAAACAATGCTTTTCTGCTTATTATATATAACAAGCAGGTCCTCGTGCAAATAACTGAGAAACTCCATGGAAAAAAGTTTTTGTTTCTACAAATACATTAAAGGAGTTGTTCCTCTCTTGAAAATAATGTACAAATAGAAGGGTGATGTAAAAATAAATAGGCCGCTAATTGGCTGAACGATCAGTTCCTATGAAGTTAATGCATCACAAGAACCAAGAAGTGGGACCAAAGATCAACAGCTGTGGAGGACCAGGGCAGGGTATGATTTATATTACCTTAATGAGAATATCAACAAAAACTTCAAGGCAAAAACCAGAGGGCTTACTTCAAACCTATTTAACATACAATTGCCCCCAAAATATCTTACACACCTAAATCTCACAATAACACAATAATTAATAATCTTTTATTTATACAAGGCGACAACCAATAATACCATAAGATACTTTTGGATATAAGACAACACTAAAAATACAAACAGAGGAGCCTGGATATAATTTTATACATGATTGGAATATTATGTATCTTTATCACCACAGTATGCACCACAGTAGTTATTGCAAAAGTATTATACTGCACTCATGAAATGTAGCTAGTTCATGTAATTCACTTATTTCTAGGGATGAGCAAACCGGCCGAGGTTCGGGTTCGTATGACATTTTGCACATAAATAGTATTTAAATATGATCGAGTGATCTGTTGCAGCATGCCCAGTAAACTGTTACTTATATTAGTTGGGTACAGGTAAAACACCCAGCCACTAGTCCTACTGTCTACTGCACAATGCCCTAGCTAATACCAAGCCAACAGTTGTATTACTGTATCTCTTACCCTGTGGCTATGCCCATGCAACTATGGGACCAGGCTCCTCCATTTTACAAGGGGACTAGTGGCTGGGTGATTTACCTGTACCCAACTAATTTAAGTTACAGTTTACTGGGCATGCTGCAACAGATAACTAGATCATATCTGATCATTATTTATGTGCAATATGGGCAATGTATGCAATAAGTGAGTAATATGAACTAGCTGTTATGTCATGAATGCAATACAGAACATATGCAATAAACGTTATGGTGCAATATTGTGGAGATAAAGATACATAATATTCTAATCATGTATAAAATTATATGCAGGATTTTGTCTTATGTCTTACATGTATTTTATGGGATTTTTTATTTTTGTCTTGTATATATAAAAGATTATCAATTATTGGATTTTTGTGTTCTGTATAAGTAAAAACACTGTATTTTGGGGGGTTAATTGTAGGTTAAACAGGGTATGACTTAGTCTTTTCTTTACATCATGCTTTACGTCAACTGTAGTTTTTTAGGTAGAGGAATAGATCATAACTGAGAAAAAGTAGAATGGTAAGATATTTGTTTATCTTTCTTTGGATCCTGTACAAGTTTTGTCTAAAACATTCTTAGTAAGTAAACAGCAGGATTTCAGGCTTTTACCTCACTACTAGTAAAAACAACCTTCCTGGATCTGCATTACTATTAAGTGCTTGAAGCAACACCCCTATGTAAGGACATTAGCGTCCAATGAGGAAGTGGAGAGATGTAAGTAAATTCTTTTACCTATACATTTTCAGCGCTAACAAGTAGATGTGAAATCTTGAAGAATAGAGACAGTTCCTTCATGCTGGTTTACTTTAACAAAATAAAAAGAAATCTGAAGGACAATCTGTGCACAGGGTCTTTGTGAAATAATCAAAAGAATTGGGCGAATAATGGAGCAATCAACATTACCAGCAATTTACAAATTCAGTAATCACAAACAGGAGTAAGGTGCAGATTGCTAAACTTAGACTTTTAGTTGTCATCTTGAACTTTACAGGACTGTGCACAATGGCATGGTCAATGATGAACAGACTACCATTTATTATTTCTTTTTGTTGTCTTAAAGTGGCCCTCTGATTTTTATTTTTATTGCCCCCTGGCTGCAGGCTGGCATGATCATTTCCCTGTGGCTCAGCGTCATTTTGGTCCAACAGCACCATTTGGATTCCACTGGCACTGACGTTACATTTCTTCTGACCCCTCTTCTTTCTTTAGGGCTTTTGAAGATTGGAAGTCAGGATCTTCAATGCATCTTTATGAGAGTGCTCTCATAGACATGTACAGTATCGAGGACTCTGACCTCCGGCCTACCAGACGGAGATGAGGTCACATGGGTACCAGGGGGATTTGAACAGCATCGTAGTACCAGAATGACCCAACACCTCGGCAAAGTGATCATCACGGGTAATTATACATGCCAGCCAGCTAATATCAATTAGACAAAGGCATAAGGGTACGCTAAAACGCGTTGGATGGAATCTTGGTCCTTTCGATACTCCGTAGTGCAACTCTGTTATGTCACTCATCTTATAAACTGCCATACGAGCATTGTGTATACATTGCACTAAACCTGGTTAGGTAACAGTGCTTATTTTTTTATTTTAATATTAATTTGCCATACCAATGAAACTACCAATATATTTTTTAGGCATAATAGTCAATACATGTTATAGGAGTTGGCCGCTTAATAGTAAAAGTGTTTAGTGTACAATATTAGGCTATGTTCACACAGCGTAAAAGTACGGCCGTTGTTGCAATCGGCAACAACGGCCGTACTTTGTACGAAAAGACACACTGCATGTTCTTCTATGGGATCCCGGTAGGAGCGTATACACATAGTATATGCTCCGGCCGGGATCCCCAGCGGCGCCGCAAACAACTGGCATGTCAGTTTTCTGTGGTCACTATTCATTGAATAGCGGCCGTAGAAAACCATGTCTCTGGCTCCAGCCGCTTGCTTCATAGTGTGCAGTGGGAAGTTCTAATGCAGGCGCGCACGGATGTGCCCGCATCAGAACTTTACTGCCATAAAGATCATCTAGCTGGTACTGCAGTACCGGCCAGGATGATCTTTGCAGGGACCGGCCGGTAAAATAGGCCGTGTGAACTTGGCCTCAGTAGGTATACTCACTGCACTCACTGACAGCAGCTCCCTGTGTACTTCATAATTCTGTCCATAGGATGGCCAGCATGGAGAAGGAACCATGCCCGGCCCCAGTGTTCTCCATAGACATAAACAGGCTCAGTGATGGACAATGTGGGTGGAGCATGGTGACATGTTCCTCCATGCTCAGCTATGTTATGGACAGAATTACCACAGAGCAGGATGACACAGCCTTGAAGAGGGGAGTCTGATTTTTGCTCTGTGAGGTACACTGGGAGTTGCCTTACGCCCGCTGTTTTAAACGCTGTTCTCCTTTGGATTATTTTAGAAGATAATAACCCCTGACACTGGTGCCAGATATGATTTTAGAACAGGCCAACTGGCATACATTGACAGGTGACTCACAGGATTAACTTCACCCAGGAGATCTGTGGACAGTCAGCTAAGCTTTTCATAAGAACACTATACTAAAGTAATGTATGCAACTGTTTAAATGCTTGGAGTTACACACAGTTCTGACAAGTGTTGTAACCAAATATTGTATCTAGCTCTAGTCCACTGAGGATGTACAGATATAAATATGCCAACATGGCTGCAAAAGACACTGTGATCTTGATTTGTTGTATATAGTTTGGACATAAGATATAGTATGTTCAAGTTGGGCATGGATGATGGTATAACCAAACATTGTACATTATGATACAAAAGAATTTGGAACCCTTATCTATGGCATAATTGTTCATCATGTATATATATATATATATATATATATATATATATATATATATATATATACATTTAGCAGGGAGTAAAATACTCATGTTTCTAACGCAAGTGCTTGTCCAATGGTAATGAATTGATGTGGGCTACATGCTACGTGAAATGTGAACCTCTCTGTGTTTCCAATCACTAGTGAATGGCTTAAAGCCCAAGAGACTTATCTCAATTTCTAGCACAGATTGTAACCTTACCACACAAGATGATAGGTTTCTCTTCCTATACATTCAATTCAAAAGCAATTGCCTGACTATTAGGCAAATCTTTCTATAAACTGCACTTACTATACCTGAGAAACCAGCTAATAGGACATCTGCTGTTCAGGAGATCATTCTCTTTGTAGAAAACGGGTCTGTATTATTGGCATTGAAATTGGTTATACACTAATTTATGTAAATGTGCAATATACAAAGAGAAAGGTTGTGTATCGAGTGCAATTCTGTATACCATGTACAATTAGGAGAACATGAAGAATCTATTACATGATTTTTTGTGTTACTAAACATAAATTAATCAGCTCAGATATATTTTCCTAGGCATCTTGAGGTTCCCAGTCTGCTTGACCTCTCATGCGTCTGGGCAACTCAGAAGATGTTACATTGAATATTATACTTTTCTTTAAAACATGGTGACAACAAATGCAATTTTATAGTGAAAGTTGATCCTTACCAAGACATTGTACTGGGAGACGGATATATTGTTTGGGTGGACAGTGAGCCTGACACACTGCTTCATCTCTGATGCAAATCTTCTGGCCTCATGAGATCGTTCACATCTCTCTTTTCTTGTACAGCTGTAAAAAAAAAAAAAGAAGAGGAACCATTTATCATATGTTTAAAAAATACAGTCAAGTTTTATAAGGCCGTTAACACATTTTGGATATAAATAAAATTTTGCACAGGTCCGACTCTAAAATATGTGTTACATCCCATGACAGTCTTTAACCCTTGCATGCAGATGGGTTTCCACAACACTGCTCACGTGCAAGAAATAATTTCTCTCTAGATTTTTGATGCTGCCACAATTCTGTGCATCAATGAGAGATATTCAGTTGTAAATCTGAGATCTCTGCTGGTAGATTTTTAAATAACTTATATATGTGGTTAAAATTCAACATAAGTTAAAATACTCAAACATTTTCCAAGCAGAAAAGCAAGAGCCATTTAATATACAGTAACTCTAGATGCCACATTTCCCAGTACATTGTGAGGCATACACACTACTATCAGTTAAGTAAAGTCAAAGGGGGATTCAGTAAGACTGGGAAGTGCTGGGCTTAAAGGGGTAGTGCGGTGTAAAGCATTTATTCACTAAATCGCACACATTACAAAGTTATACAACTTTGTAATGTGTGTTATTTAAGTGAATGGCCCCCTTCCCCATGTTTCCCCCCACCCATGCTAGACCCAGAAGTGTGGTGCATTATACTTATGGAATCGCTGTCAACCCCGGACGCCATCTGGGGACAATGACGTCATCTTAAGGAGGCTGGCCAGACCACTCCATAGTTATGCTCAGCCAATCGCGTCTGAGCAGCTGATGACGCGCTGGAGCTGGGGGGGCATGAGAGAGGCTGGAGTGGTCCGGCTGGTCTCCTGAAGATGACATCATTGTCCCAAGATTCTGTAAGTATACTGCACCACACTTACGGGTCTAGCGTGGGTGGGGGGAAACGTGGTGAAGGGGGCCATTCACTTAAATAACACACATTACAAAGTTGTATAACTATGTAATGTGTGCGATTTAGTGAATAAATGTGTTACACCGCATTATCCCTTTAAGGGTACCTTCACACCTACCGGATCCACAGCGGATCTCACTTCTGCGGATTTGAAGCGTGAATCGCTGCGGATCCAGTATCAATTCACCCCTATCAATTCACCCCTATTGACATCCCGCTGTGAATATGTGCTTTAACTCCCTGGTGCCCGCAGCCCCGCCGTCGCATCCCCCCATCCCCGGTGGCGGCACATCCCCCCCCATCCCAGCCACATTCCCCCATCAGCCCATCTCCGGCCCGCCGAGAGCATACATTACCTGCTCGGCGGCGCGGCTGCAGTGAGGCTCCCGTCTCCGGTCCTGGGGGTGGGCTGATGGGGGGATGTGGCCGGGATGGGGGGGATGCGACGGCGGGGATGCGGGAACCAGGGAGTTAAAGCACATATTCACAGCGGGATGTCAATCCCGCTGCGAATATGTGCTATCATAGGGGTGAATTGATACCGGATCCACAGCGGTTCTCGGCATTTTTTGTTTAATGAAAGTATTGCATTGCCCCCCAAAAGTTGTACAAATTACCAATATACACTTATTACGGGAAATGCTTATAAAGTGCTTTTTTCCCTGCACTTACTATTGCATCAAGGCTTCTCTTCCTGGATAAAATGGTGATGTCACGACCCGACTCCCAGAGCTGTTTGGGCTGTGGCTACTGGAGAGGATGATGGCAGGGGGACACTGAGGGACACAGGGCACTGGAGGGACACTGAGAATCTCCCTGCCATCATCTTCTCCAGCAGCCACAGCCCGCACAGCTCTGGGAGTCATGTCGTGACATCACCATTTTATCAAGGAAGTGAAGCCTTGATGCAGTAGTAAGTGCAGGGAAAAACCACTTTATAAGCATTTCCCGTAATAAGTGTATATTGGTAATTTGTACAAATTTTGGGGGGCAATACAATACTTTCATTAAACAAAAAAATGCCGAACTTCTCCCTTTAGTAAACCTTGGCAACTTTAAGATCTCACAGGAATTATCACTTCTTAATAAATCCCAGTCAGCTGAAGCTACTCCAGCACAAATTCATGTAGTCATAAACAGTTATTACATAGTAAGTTTGAAAAAGACACTGGTCCAACCAAGTTCAACCAAGCGAGGGGAGACAATGATGAAGGGGAGGGGTTGAATTGATAATTTGTATTTCTCTACATACACATTAATGTCATTTTGTTCTAAGAACATGCCTAAGCCTGTTTTCTTGTAAGGTTAATTTATATACTCAAGAAGTTGATTTCAAGTTGGTTTCAAGTTTAACCAAGTTTAATTTATTTTAATAATTCCATTAATTATCTTATATTAACAATTTTATTTTAACATATTATTGTTACATGTATCCATTTCTATATTCTGATTATAATTTGTTAATTTCATTGTGTGTACATCCTTATGGGGCACCCAACTTGCCTGATCTGTTTTTAACAACATTTAGGAGATACATGCATTTACAGCAAGCCCTATGGACATGGCACAGTAGATTGAAGCTGACACTATTCACTTGAAAGGAAGAGGTTTCTAGTCATGCTCTGTGACCTGTAGAGAGGAAATTTCACAGAGGAGAAGTCTAATCTCTGGGCTTCATCTATTGTTAATGGTGGCTGTTATCCATAAACTGGTGTCACCTTTCACTCTTATCCTGTCTCGGATGATAAGGAGGAGACTACAGGAAAGTGATCAGTACAGAAGATCTTAGTTTTAGATCTAGCAGTCAGAATGAAAACTGAAAAACTTCAGAATTATTTTATAATATAAACAGTAAAATAGCGGATTAGACAAATGTCATTACCCAAAAAATTCTTTACAATATTTTTAGTATGTAAACAATAGGTAATTTTCTGTTGACACATTTCCTTTAAAAATTCTAATCATCTTCATAATTATACAAGTCTGGTGTATAGAACTCAATACCAAGGCCCGTTTCAAATGGACTTAATCGTACTGCATTTTAATATCCCTATTGCTATAAATTCAGTGCACAGAACCCCAGGAGGTTTAGTCATTGCAGCCATATTATGGATACTAAAATGCGTCCAGCATTAAGTCAGGCTTTCAGGGTGATATGCAGTAATGAGAGAACAAAGCTAAGGAAAACCAAAGATCTCATTTTGAATCCTTCATACTATTATAAAAAAAAGTTAGAAAGCAGAATGCAAATGAATTTTCCACCAGCATCTAGAAAAACATGTCTTTTACTGTATTTTATAAATATGCAAGAGTTCCTAATGGTAATTCTCAGAGGCAATGCATCCACTGTACTGGGTTAAGTGTATAAAACTCTTGCAAACCGAGGCAGATGCCGATAGTGCAGCAGGGGAGCTATTAGCCGTGAAAACAAAACCGCTCTCATCAGATCTTTCAAAGAGAAAAGGGAGCTTGGCACAGCAGAGACACCCACTGAAATTCTACCAATCAGATATGATTTAATTAGCAGAAAGTCAGAGGAATGCAATATTGGTATATGCCTCCTCAAATGGAGAACTCATTAGAAATCCCTGGTCAATTAATCTATGCTAATGGCAATGTTTATTTTATTTTATTTATTTATTTTAAAAATCTGCTTCAAGAAATTGAGATGAATGTTTTATACTGGGGAACTCTTTAGTACAATAAGAAGCCATCTAATATCCGGGGATTTTTATGGAACAACTTCTGCTATGGTGGGAGAAAACAAAACACATGCACCTACTCTTTTATTTGCTTAGTATTCTCAATGTCCATTGATCATGATCATTTATTCCAGCAATATGTAGCGTTAAACAAAGGCCATTCAGTGTGTGAATATTGCCTTAGACTTTTGTTTTCCTTTAACACGATACACACAGCTACACAATATTGATCACCTTTTAGTAAAATGTGAGACCACATTACTTTTGAATCTGTTTTTGCCAATGTATGTTTAATATCAAAATCACAGATTAGGGCTGGATTCACACGCTGTAACTGTGCGGCTGTATTTTTTATGCGGCTGTAAATGTGCGGGTGAAACTCCGGCCGTGGGAAAAAATAGACATGCGGCTCAAAACATACGGTCATTTACTTGGAAATCTGGTTCAACTAAAAATAACAAATAAAATGTTAAGAAAGTGATGGAAACACCTCTGGATGCATCTGGGAAAGCAGGGAACACAGTTTACATGAATCGCTATTACCGGGGTTTGCGATCCTCTGCACTATAGCCGATGTCTCTCATGGTTAATATATTGAATTAATAAAACACATTTTCTGTCTAATAAAGTCCCTTTTATTGTTCAATAATTAAATGTAAACGATTCCATCATTTTGCAATTAAATATACTGTTAAAATAAATATATATATATAAATAAATGTATATTTATATATATATTTATTTTTTGACAGTATATTTAATTGCACAATGATGGATTCGTTAGAATTAAATTATTGACCAACGAAACTGAATTTATTTAAACGAAAATGTGTTTTCTTAATTAAATATTAATTAGTACAGGAAACTCCATAAGCCGGTAATTCATATTCCCGGCAATAGAGCATTCTGTACTAATCATCACTTAACTTTAATGAAAACATCAAATGTTTCTTCTAATTATGTTATCACAATAGCATTATTAGAAGAAACATTTAGAATTATATGTGCGCTCAGCTGATTGGCTGATCGGCTGAGCGCACATATAATTAGCGGGTCCGCAGCACAGTGACTTCATTGTGCTGCGGACCAGCGAAGAGGACGCATCGGGGTGAGTATAGAGCTCTCCCCACCCCCTCCCCAGCACTGCACCCCTCCCAGCAAGGAAGGGGGGTCACTTAACCCCTTCCTTGCTGGGATGGGTGCAGTCTGACATCAGTCTGGCCCCCAGGGGGTTAAGGGGGATGCAATACATCCTCCCTTAACCCCTTGGGCGCCAGACTGTAAGCAGCGATCTGTAAAGATGCTGCATACTGTAAGGTGCACAACACCGCTCACAATGATGGGTGTTGTGCTCCTGTTTGTGTGTTTTTGTGTGTTTCTCCCTTTTTGTTTTTCAGATATCGGTATCCTGGGGATTACGTCGGATTCCATGGACTACGTCGATGACCAGCGTTTTTTTAATGTTTTTTTTAATAAAATGGTCAATGAGGGGTGTGGGGGTGTTTTTATTTGAATAAAAAAATTTGTAAACTTGTGTCTTGTCTTTATTTCTTTACTTTATAGACTTAGTAGTGGAAGCCGTCTAATAGACGGAATCCATTACTAAGTCGGGGCCTAGTGTTAGCCGGTATAAAATGGCTAACACTAACCCCCTATTATTACCCCAGTACTCAATGCCACCAGGGGTACTGGGAAGAGCCGGGTGCCAGTGGTCCTGGAGCGTCAAAATTGGCGCTCCTGGACCGGGCGGCAGCAGGCTGGTAAGATTTAGGCTGGGGAGGGCCTAAACCAATGGCTCTTCCCACCCTGGTGTTACCAGGCTGCTGTCGTTTGGTTTTTAACCCGGCTGGTTATAAAAATAGGGGGGACCCTATGCGTTTTTTTTTTTTAAATAAATAAATAATTAAAAAAAAAACGCATAGGGTCCCCCCTATTTTTATAACCAGCCGGGTTAAAAACCAAACGACAGGAGCCTGGTAACACCAGGGTGGGAAGAGCCATTGGTTTAGGCCCTCCCCAGCCTAAATCTTACCAGCCTGCTGCCGCCCGGTCCAGGAGCGCCAATTTTGACGCTCCAGGACCACTGGCACCCGGCTCTTCCCAGTACCCCTGGTGGCATTGGGTACTGGGGTAATAATAGGGGGTTAGTGTTAGCCATTTTATACCGGCTAACACTAGGCCCCGACTTAGTAATGGATTCCGTCTATTAGACGGCTTCCACTACTAAGTCTATAAAGTAAAGAAATAAAGACAAGACACAAGTTTACAAATTTTTTTATTCAAATAAAAACACCCCCACACCCCTCATTGACCATTTTATTAAAAAAAACATTAAAAAACGCTGGTCATCGACGTAGTCCATGGAATCCGACGTAATCCCCAGGATACCGATATCTGAAAAACAAAAAGGGAGAAACACACAAAAACACACAAACAGGAGCACAACACCCATCATTGTGAGCGGTGTTGTGCACCTTACAGTATGCAGCATCTTTACAGATCGCTGCTTACAGTCTGGCCCCCAAGGGGTTAAGGGAGGATGTATTGCATCCCCCTTAACCCCCTGGGGGCCAGACTGATGTCAGACTGCACCCATCCCAGCAAGGAAGGGGTTAACTGACCCCCCCTTCCTTGCTGGGAGGGGTGCAGTGCTGGGGAGGGGGTGGGGAGAGCTCTATACTCACCCCGATGCGTCCTCTTCGCTGGTCCGCAGCACAATGAAGTCACTGTGCTGCGGACCCGCTTATTATATGTGCGCTCAGCCGAACAGCCAATCAGCTGAGCGCACATATAATTCTAAATGTTTCTTCTAATAATGCTATTGTCATAACATAATTAGAAGAAACATTTGATGTTTTCATTAAAGTAAAGTGATGATTAGTACAGAATGCTCTATTGCCGGCATATGAATTAACGGCTTATAGAGCTTCCTGTACTAATTAATATTTAATTAAAAAAACACATTTTCGTTGAAATAAATACAGTTTCGTTGGTCAATAATTTATTTCTAACGAATCCATCATTGTGCAATTCAATATACTGTCAAAAAATAAATATATAGATAAATATACATTTATTTATATATCTATTTTTTTTAACAGTATATTTAATTGCAAAATGATGGATTCGTTAGAAATAAATTATTGATCAACGAAAGTGTCTTGATTACAAAGAAAATGTGTTTGATTAATTTAATATATTAACTATTAGAGGCATCGGCATTCGGCATCATTGCCGGCTATTTTTGAAGTACTCCGTACGGACCGCCTGTCAATCCACGGCCGCATATTCAGCCGCAAACAATGGTCTTGTTCATTTTTTACGGGTCCGTTTACGATAGGGCCGTAGATTCATACATAGTGTGCACTGTGCAGCCGCATATCCTATACTTCCAAGCATACACACGAACCACCAAAAATACCGCCGCACAATTACAGCCGCAAATACAGCCGCACTCTTACAACGTGTGAATCGAGCCTTAGAAGATAATGACCAGAATTTATTACCACTATCAGGCTAAGTTCACACAACGTATAATTTCATTACAAAATGGCCGCAGTTGCAGTTTTGCAACCGCGGACGTTATTTAATAAAATTACCTATCACATTAAAGTCTATGGAATCTTGGCCGCAGTGTATACACACAGGATTCCAAGTGACCCCACAAAAAACAGACATGTCAGTTTTGTGTGGCCACTATTTATTGAATAGCGTCCGCACAACACTGACAGTTCAGACGATGTAATGTCCGGCTCTGGCCGCACTTTAAATTGTCGGCTAAAGTGATTTGGAATGCGGGCATACCCGAATGTTCCCGCATTCCAAATGAAGTTCATCAGGATCACAGAACAGCCGGTGTCTTAGATAGTGTGAACCTGGCCTCAAAGTGCAAACTCAGGCCTCATTCACACATTCCGTGGCATTCAGGTCCTTGTGTCTGCAATGGTTGTCCTCAATCCACGTATAATTTGTCCGTAGTTTATCCATATTCAATCCAGATATTTTGCATATGTGCAAAGTTAGAAGGGTGATAGTTTAATTAAGGTGATCCGTATTTTTTGCAAATGTTATGGATTTAACATTGACGACGTCTGCAAAAAATGCAGATCCCATAGAATTCTATTGGCAATTTGTTCTACATTTATTGTGTGCACTGGGACATGTCTTATTTTTTTGCAGAACGGATAATGGATGCCTAAAACTACTGACAGTGTAAATAGCCCATTGAAATCAATGGGCCTTAAATTTGTCCATAATTGCAGATCCGCAATAACGGACAAATTTATGTAACGCGTGAATAAGACCTAAGAGTAGATAGACTTAAAATGTGCCAGATTTTTCAATGTAATGCTAACAGTTTGATAAGTCTGTCGCATCTGTGGATTGTCTGCTGTAATTTCAGACCAACTATTAGTTTGCTTAATTGTTCTGAGCCTGATTTTGGCACATTTTTTGGCATACTCTGTCTCACCACCTCCGCACTTTTCCCGAGGTCACACCTGTTGAAGCGCCAGTAAACCATTCAGCCTTGGCTAGTGTGTTTAGGCAAAGGACTAGGACAGACAGAGTCAAGGAGGTGCCCAGGCTGCATTGAAAATAACAGAGCTGTATATAAACACGGACAGCTTCCCCATCGCTGCCGGTTTCCTAAGTGCCCAATCTCTGCTGTGGTCCTCTTCTTCACTACTTTACATGACAAGTACTGCAGAGAATGCCTATTCAGCAAAAACAGGATAAAGCCGCTAAGCAGGTAAATACTTCCTGTTGGACAAACCCTTTCATTTTCATCCACAGTGAAGGGCAGCTTAGCTTTAGTACACTTCTGCTCCAAGCGCATCACATATTAGCTGAACATAGAAAAGTAACCTGAAATGTGGAATGGTCTTTAGAGTGACTCTGCGGTTGCTATCGAGTTTTACAGCAATTGTACATTCTAACTAAAAAATCAAGGGACAGTAAGCTGCAAACTTTTATAAGATGTGCATGATATGTGTTAAACATGTACATTCATCGGGACAGACACCTTACATGTACACATTTAACAAATGCCGCTAAATGACATACGTCATTCTAGGTTTAAAAAAAAAATTAAAATAATCACTTAATGCCTCTGTATGAAATAGCACAGTCTGGTGCTTTCTTCAATACAGCATACAAAATGGCAACACTCTTTTGTCCTGTATCCACTGAAGGGGCACCTATGGATTTGTTTGACGTACACGTCAGAATATTTCTCAGCAAAACAGGTCATTTAAAGCAGTGTGAAAAGAGCCTTATAAGACTTCTACTTATACCTCATCATTGCACATAGCTCATTGCCTGTTGTTCTATTTAGCCTTGGACAATAAATAATTGGCCTGCCATCACACATTATGCTATTAGCTCAAAACATATTCAAATTATTTGTGACACTGCTACGTTTGCATTCATTTTCTAAAGTGCACTTTATGTTGCAAAACCCTTGGCTTCTGATTTCAGGCAACCCCTGACTGCGCAAATGTCACAAATAATGAGGGCGCCTGCAGACCATCTCCGGAAAAGTGAAACTTTTGGCTCTGCATGAATGTCTTGTGTGCTGGCTGGAGGGGGCACTGACGCATCATTTCCAAGCACCTTCATGTGTTGTTTATTGAAGATAAGCACAGAAATCATACAGAATGTAAAAGCTCAGATACAAGCAAGGCCTTTTCAGTAGATGCAGCGTCACTGATCTCAGTTAAATTCACCCTTTCTGTCATGTTCTGCCCCACAAACAGATGATTATTGCTAGCACCAAAATGTATGAGAATGTTAACAGTAAACTCCTAGCAACTGAGCCATGCCATGTCACCTATTCACCTAATACACTTAAGGCTTAGGCCCAAACTGCATGTTTTCTGTGCAGTTGATTCCTGTAACTGAGATGCTCATAAAAGAGGATGAATGGCCATTACAGGTTTTTGTTGTCTTGACAGAACTTCACTTTTAGATCGAATCAAGCCAATATAGAAGTATAGAATGCAGAGTCTTTTATGTAAATCTCTTTGAAAATTTAAAAAATGTTGCATTTTTTTTCCAGATTAGAGCATGCAGATTTAGGTCATGTTCACACACTGTAAAATTAAGGTAAAATACGTCTGTAATTTGTATGTAATAATACGGTTGTATTTTCAATGTAATAATGTGCTTCAGTATTTTTGCTCAGTATTTTGGTCATGATTTTTCAACCAAAACCAGGAGTGGATTGAAAACAAAGAAAGGCTATGTTCACACAATTTAGTGGATGGCAAAAATGGCAAAAGACAGCCGTCAGCCATTGTTTTTAAATAATGGCAAATGTTTGTCATTAAATGGCGGCCATCCACTAAATTTCAACAGTGTGTGAAATACTGACCAAAATACTGTCAAAATACTGTTTGAACATAGCCTTAGGTTGTATATCTCAAAATCACATTTAGGCTATGTTCACACAACGTCAAAAATAGAGAAAAAGCGGCCAATTTCATATTTAAAATAACGGCCATTTGTGCCGCAATTTAACTGACTGAAATAGAATGCATCGAAGTCAATGGGAATGCATTGAAGTCAATGGGAAAACAGATGTCCACTGCACGCAGTGTATTGAATAACTGACGTTTTTTGTCACGGACGTAAAAATAATGAGCATGATCATTATTTTCAGACATCTTTTGAAAACAGTGGATTTTTTTATTAGTTCACACACAGTTTTTTACTTTTTCCACTGTTCTTTCTTTGTCTTTACTATTAAATTCAATGGACTTTTCAATTAAGCCGCACCCAAAGGCGAATTAGTAATCCCAAACTAGAATAATATACAAACACCAGTCATTGCCTTTCCGCTCTGAAGAATTGACACGTACATTCCTCAGCGCGGAAGCGCGCAAGCCTCCCATAGACTCCCAGTATGACACGGAGGCTGGCTGGATTCTGTGGCAAAGAATTCTGCCGCAGATTTTGGCCAGTTTTAGGCTATGTTCACACAACGTAATTTTTAAGTAAAGAACGGATGCTGATTGCAATTGCCTCAGCGTCCATTCTTTACTGCAGGGGCGACATTGCATTGAAGTCAATGCAATGTCGCCCGTTGTGTTCACACATCGTTATTCTAACGCCCGATCTTTAGAACAGGCATTAGAATAATGTGCCTGTACATTATTTCCGGATGCTGTTCACTAAACAGCGGCCAGAAACATCAGCTGTTCACACAGCGCAATGTGCAGTGCGGCCGCACATTGCATTAGAGTGAATGGCTAATTGATTTGCGGGCACAGTCGCCATTGCCCGCAAATCAATTGTGAATAAAGAACGTTCCTGCAGCCGATACGGAGGTATTGTATCTATGCTACGTTGCTATGCAACGGACGCTGTTAAACGTGTGAACATAGCCTTACTCTGTGTGAATGGAGCCAACACCACACCCAAAGGCCAATTAGTCCACCTAAACTAGAATAATATACAAACACCATTGCAAGGGGAGGCCAGACAGCTAAATGACCTCTGTTATTTTAGGCTCAAAATGACAGACGTCATTTTAAACGGAGTCAAATAAACGTTGTGTGAACATAGCCTTATGCCGAAAAATGTATATGTGGCCCTATAAGGGATCATGCTATTTTATATCAGTGAGTGTTAAGATGAAAACAATGGTAGTTTAGCCTAGCTTTCCATATGATTCTGATATGGTTGAAAAATGGTTCAGAAGTAGAGTGAAGTCTTCAATTTACTTTAATGCGGCCTTGCAGAATAACTTTTTTTTTATATGGAAATATGTGTTTTTCGGAAATGTGGAATACTTTAAGTTTTTGTAGCCAACATCATCTGATTTTACTTTCTAATGTTTAATACTTTAGCTTCTATATGTTATGTGCTGTGTCACAAAAAATAAAAAGGAATATTGCCTAAACAAATTCACATTCTGCCTCTTTCAAAAACCAATAAAAGATACTATGTTACTGTAAAATGTTATTACCGTTCACTCACAGGTTTAATGACCAGATTTAGTGAAGTCTAAGCCATAAAATTCAGAACCAGAATCTCAGCATTTCACACTCTTGACTTTATGGTGAATGAAGTTAATAAGTTTCAGTAACTTGTGATGTGCAATATGGGTGAACCTGAACTTGCCAATGTTACATTGCAACACTATTCTATTCTGAAATCTAACAAGTCATCCAATGTGCTTTATTAATACTGATTCAAAACATCCCTCTTCAAAAAATGAATATTCACTTTATGTTCACGTTATAATGATATTTACACCAGCCAGACTACTGCTTTTAGAGCAGAGTGGTGGCCTGTAACCTAAACAACCAACTGTCAACAATGGGAGGGAAAGAGCAGGGGTATCAAAACAAGGAAGCAACTTTGCGAAATATATTTGCTAAAATATTGTGAGCCCTACAAGTATAGCTATGTTAGTTTAGATGAGAATACCCCTTTAATAGAGTCCTGTGGAGAGAATAGTATGGGCTACTATCTTAGCTTTGTGTACCTGTTTCCGTTGTGTGCATGAGACCTAATGCACAACATGAATATAACCTATATCAATAAATGTAATGTGAATCATACACCAAAAAAATGAAAGGGAAAAAAGTGCAAATACATACACAGAAAAATAGTGCTAAAAAGAGACAATTCAATCAATAATACATACTGGATAGGAAATGTGTTAAGCATAAGAAAATAGCACTCAGTGTCAGATATACTGTATTTCATATTATTTATTTTTTTTGTTCTTGCAACTGATCTTTTTGTGAACACTTCTAATTGCCTTTTATGTAAGTCTGCGTGTATTTCAGTTTAGCATAAAAACAACATACATAATAAGTCCCACTGGTGAGTCACAGATTTACACTATTACTGGCACAGTGCTTGACAGGGAAAAAAAACAAGAACTGTATTTAAGATTTTGAGCTAGAAATTCACAGTTATTACAATCTCAAATGAGTCCCGATAGGCATATGACTGGACTAATTTAGCAGCTGATGGTCACCCTACAATGATCTGCCATAACAAGTTTACAGTGCAATTCCCCATAAAACGTATAAATTAAATTATAATTCATGATAACACTAAAAAAAAAATATCTTAACAGGTTCAGAGGTACACTTCTATTGAACCTTTTTGGATTTCTTAGAGACTCAGAGTTCTTTGTCAGATTCCTAATACAGTAAATCCAACAGCAAAGAAAAAACAGCAAAAAAAAGGCATGCTCTACCAGACTTTGGGCCACATTTAATAAAGATAGAATTTTATATGCAGGTCCCCCCCCCCCACATTAATTAAAAGGTGCATGACGCTAAATCATTCTAGTGCATTCAGCCAACTTGTCTCCTTCTTCTGCTTTGCTGCTCTTTCTCTTCACTTGTTGACAGCTCATTGTCTAGGTTACACCACTCTGCTCTAAAAACAGTGGTCTGATTGGTGTATATATAGAAATAGTACACACATTTATGTATATTAGACAGTATATATTTACTTTGGGGGGGAACTATCAATGTTGCGCCCCTGGCGTTCGCCAGGAAGATGACGCAGAGTCTTGACTTCTCCCTGGCGTACGCCAGCTGTAACCTCTGCTTATCTGATGGGCAGATGGGGGCATAAAAAGGTGGGGAGGAGGTATGGCCTCCCCCAGCACCAGATTTGTCATGATTTTCACCCCTGAGCAGGTGTATATTTGTCCTGCAGTGTCTGCACCAGGCACAGGGCTGGTCGACTTTACTGAGACTTTACGCCTTCTAGTAAATCTGGCCAGGGAAAAGGATGCTAGGCTTTATTTAAGATTTTATTTATGTCTCCTTCTCCTTCTGTGTCACTACATGTCACATGGTGGTCTGTAAATCTAGTCAACAAGCTGTCAACAATGGAAGGAAAAGAGTAGTAAATCGGGAGATGGAGGAAAGTTTGCTAAATGAATGAATTTGCACAAATATTTAACTTGACAAGTTCTACTAGTATAACAAATGTTAGTTGTGATTAGAATACTCTTTAATCTTTAAAGCATCTTGCACAAGAAAGTCTTAGGGGCACATATATCATTGTCTTTGCACCATTATTTTGGCTGTTGTTTTTGCACACAGTGTAAACTTTTAGGTAAAATATATAAAGATATTTGCACTATTTTTAAGCGGTTTACAAAGACTACACCATTTTTAAATTGTCTAATTTTTTTTGCTCAGAGAGGGCTCCGATTTTACATGCGCCAGATCCTCTTTCAGTAGCAGACACAAGGTCTTGAATCTGCATTGCAGCTCTCCAGGTAGATGATCGAAATCTATACTTGGTCAGACCCTTACATTGTTGCTTGATATCAAGGGAGCTCTTTGGATATTCTACTTTGCATCCTGCTTGCACACAAGATTAATAATCTGAATCTGCAATCAGAAGCACTGTGGGAATCTCTGCAAGTGATTTGGGTATCAAATAGCCCCCTTGGCTTATAAATCAACAGATATTTCATGTGAACTGAAGCCTGGTTTCCTCACACATCATTTTGACCGAAAACTGTCACGGAGAATCAATAATGTTAAAACTACAGTCAGTTTCCAGTATTTTAGATGCAAATATGTATAGAGAATAGCACAGTCGGTGCAGCCACACCAAAGTTACAATGGCCATTAAGTAATGGTAACTTATAGACCCACTACAGAAAAGTAAATATATGCCTTCTATGAACATATATGAGCTGAATTTGGCACAAGTAGCTTCAATTTAGTGACAAGAAAAATCAAGTTTTGACATAACTTCTTGACGCATTAAATGACACTTTATCAGGAGCAGTTTATGGCAAGAACTGTCATAAAGTGCTTAGTAATTGCAGGCCTTTGTACAGGATGTGTTGTGGGATTCTCCCCTCGAAGTAATGCATCTGTTAAAGCGCACACAGTGGCCATGTGACTCTATGCAGGTTCCATGTCCTTCATACTGGATCCATATGCTTTTTCATGCAGCAAAAAGTAAAGGTAAATTGATGAGGCTACTTGCAAAATGGACTCCCTTTTCTTTCAGTTAAAGAGTCACTGTCATGAAAAATAATGTTAAACATGTCATCATGCGGAGACCCACTGGAATCAGGAGATATAGCCTGGGAGAGATCGCTGCACCAGCGCGATCTACTTATGGCCAAACATAGTCTCATAGACTTAAATAGTCGGAATCGACCAATATACTGATATAGCCAGGGATTGGTTTGCGCTACTGCCACGCTCTCTCCCTGGCTATATCTCCTATTTACAAAGAGACCCGCTGTGATGACATGTTAAAAGCTATTTTTCATTACAGGTACCCTTTAACTACAGTTGGTGAGTAGACCCCTTTTTTCTCACTTACCCATCCTGAGTGATAATTAAGCAGTTATAAAGGCACAATAGTCCTAAACCTGGAGCTGCTACTAAGAGCCATAATACAAGGCTCAATTAAAGGAGGAAGCTACTACATGCACAGACAGCGAGTGTGAGGAGTGGAGGTGTGGGAGGGTATGCCCCTTAGATCGTTTGGGTGGCCAATTGAAGTCAGTGGTGGTCTGCGGCAGCTGAACCTGTTACATGGAGTGACGTGCAGCAGACATCATGCATGTCGGACGATCGTGCTCTTTTAACAGGTACTATTACACCGAACGAAATACGGCCGATAATCGTTTGGTGTAGTAGGGCCCTAAGTGTGGCTTCACACACAGTTTTTTGTAGCGTTTTTCTGGCCTCTAAAAAAACATCTGAAAAACGGGCAAAGCTTATCTTGGCAGGATTTTTTGAGAGGTGCTTTTGACATTAGATGTGAATTGCTTTTTTTGCCTGGTAATTTGTGTGCTTCCAGGAGTGTTTTTTTCCCCCAGAATTAATGGGTGAATAGGAAAGTTTACCCCCTTCATGTCATTTCCTCAGTAGAGTTCTATTTACACCTGCCTCCTTGTTTGGAGGTTCATGCTTTCTCATAGGACATTTACACTAGTTTATGTAGGAAAAATAGCTATGCTGCATAGCAAGCTGTTATGTCTGTGATGTCAATTAGGAATATTACAAAAATATCATACAAATACACACATGAGTACACTAACTAAGAAATATAAAATAAGGCCCATTTTCATACTGGTTAAGCTAAGGCACATCTACTACAAGTCTAGAATGCACGGTGAAAAAAGCACCAGAACACCAAGGGAACGTGAGTCCTCTGGGGAACTTATTTTACTCTTCGCAGCAAGAGAGCAGCAATATGGCTGAAATTCTTGTTTCTCAGGAATGAATGACATAGCTGCTGGGCAAAAACGAAGCAAAAAAACGCCATAGACATAAGCACTGGCATTTTTGAGACGAACAGAAAAAATTTCATTGAACTCTATGGGAGAAAAATTCCACAGCTTGCATAAAATAACTGCATGCCTGAGACCAAGAAAATAAAGATACCAGAGAGGACAGAAAAATGCCACAGACAAAATCACCATGTATGTATGTATGTATGCCATTCACTGGCAGCTAACATCTTCCAGTCTGCATTTTTACCCAAATAAACACCATTGCATTTTGTTTTTTATTTATTTATTTTTTTTGCATTTTTGTGTTTTGAGGAGCAGGTGGCATACAGGGACAGGAGAAAGAACGATGATCCTCCTTCTGTCCTTGTATCACTTGAAATTATATACTTGTTCTTCTTTTTATTTTAGTAGTCTCAGGGCAGTTTCTAGGTAATTTTGACTACAGGGCGAATCTTGATAAAAGCCCCCCCCCATACACACTACGCCATTCGCCCCCCCCAACACACACACTCTAACACACCTAACCCCCCGACACACACTATGCCCCCTGACCCCCTCCTGCACACACTATCCCCCCTGACCCCCCCTCCTCCACACACTATCCCCCCTGACCCCCCCCTCCTCCAAACACCATCCCCCTGACCCCTCCTTCTCCACACACTATCCCCCCTGACACCCCCTCCTCCAAACACTATGGCCCCTACCCCCCCTTCTCCACACGCTATCCCCCTGACCCCCCCTCCTTCACACACTATCCCCCCTGACCCCCCCTCCTCCACACACTATCCCCCTGACCCCCCCTTCTCCACACACTATCCCCCCTGACCCCCCCTCCTCCACACATTATCCCCCTAACCCCCCTCCTCCACACACTATCCCCCCTGACCCCCCTTCTCCACACACTATCCCCCCTGACCTCCCCCTTCTCCACACTATCCCCCTGACCTCCCCCTTCTCCACACACTATCCCCCCTGACCCCCCCTTCTCCACACACTATCCCCCCTGACCCCCCTTCTCCACACACAATCCACCCTGACCCCCCCTTCTCCACACAGTATCCCCCCTGACCCCCCCTTCTCTACACACTATCCCCCCTGACCCCCCCTCCTCCACACACTATCCCCCCTGACCCCCCCCCCCTCCTCCACACACTATCCCCCCTTCTCCACACACTACCCCCCCTGACCCCCCTCCTTCACACACTATCCCCCCTTCTCCAAACACTATCCCCCTAACCCCCCCTCCTCCACACACAATCCCCCTGCCCCCCCCTCCACACACTATACCCCTGACCCCCCTTCTCCACACACAAACCCCTGGACCCCCCACCCCCTCCTCCACACACTATCCCCCCTTCTCCACAATATCCCCCCTGACCCCCCCTTCTCCACACACTATCCCCCCTAACCCCCCTTCCTCCACACACTATCCCCCCTGACCCCCCCCTCCTCCACACACTATCCCCCCTTCTCCACACACTACCCCCCTGACCCCCCTCCTTCACACACTATCCCCCCTTCTCCAAACACTATCCCCCCTAACCCCCCCTCCTCCACACACAATCCCCCTGACCCCCCCTCCAAACACTATACCCCTGACCACCCTTCTCCACACACAATCCCCTGGACCCCCCACCCCCTCCTCCACACACTATCCCCACTTCTCCATACACTATCCCCCCTGCCCCCCCCCCCTTCTCCACACATTATACCCCCTAACCCCCCCCCCTCCTCCACACACAATCCCCCTGACCCCCCCTCCTCCACACACTATACCCCTGACCCCCCTTCTCCACACACAATCCCCCGGACCCCCCACCCCCTCCTCCACACACTATCCCCCCTGACCCCCCCCCCCCTTCTCCACACACTATATCCCCTGCCCCCCCTTCTCCACACACTATACCCTCCCCGTCCTCCACACACAATCCCCCGGACCCCCACCCCCTCCTCCACACACTATCCCTCTGACCCCTTCCTCCTCACACATATACACTACCCCACTTCATATTACATAGATGGCTGCCTTCTCACCTCTCAGATGAGTGCTGCAGCGGTATTAGTGCGCATCGCCCGGCATCTCGCCCCCCCGGTCTGTCAGATCCCGTCCGCAGCTGCTGTGACCGCGCTCATGTGACTTGTCCCGGCCGTCCCTGCGCCTCACCTACTGCCCGCACTCCTCCAATCAGCGCAGAGCGGGAGCGTGGGGCCGCTGCGGCCGGCCGTGGCGAACACGCTGATTGGCTGCGTGCGCCACGGCCGGCCGCTGCGGCCCCAAGCTCCCGATCTGCGCTGATTGGAGGAGTGCAGGCAGTAGGTGAGGCGCAGGGACGGCCGGGGCAAGTCACATGAGCGCGGTCACGGCAGCTGCGGACGGGATTGTCGCTCATATGAGCGTCCCGTGCCGCTCAACTGACAGATCGGGGGGGCGAGATGCCGGACGGCCGGGTGACGGTCTGGGTGTGGGGGCGCGTGGTGCGCTATCCAACCCAGGCTGTGTGAGGTCCCGGGGGAGCCACCAGCGCCCCCTAACTCTCGGCGCCCCGCGCCATTGCCCGGCCTGCCCGGTGCAAGAAACGGCCCTGAGTAGTCTTGCCTCTATCCTTCCCATGTACTTTGGTACCAAAACAGCGTGGGCTGTGGATGAGCAGAGAGAACAAGTCTCCACACTGGGTCAGAAGGTTGTGAAGCTGCACACCAGTGACTTTTACTGCTTCTACATCTGTTGCTGCCATTAGCCATTTATTCTCTCTACCACTTTTCCATTTCACTATATCTGTATGTCTCTGTCTGTTTTCTACTCTTCCTCGATGACGTGTTTATCTGTTTCTATATTCTTGTGAGACATTCTACATGCAGACTGAATGTTGTGCAATATGCAACCGTACATCATATATGTATGTGTTTTTGACCAATTTTTACACGTTTTACATATACAGTAGCATGAGTGGTATAGATGTGACTCTACCCTTATCTGTGACAAAAATTTAAAATGTACAATAAAAAAAAGTTGCATGTTCTTTATATTCCCCAATTTTAATGCAACTGCTAGGCTGAATTCACATGGGGCAGATTGGTTTCAGATATTTCTGAGACGGAAAATCAGAAAAATTTATGTGAATGTGGTTGTTTCGGCAGCATGCACATGGATTTCTGCAATCCCCCACATAGATGAATGAAACAGTGGCAGAAATTTTTAAAACAAATCTGCCACATGTGAATATACCCTTAGGGGGTTAATCTTATGTAGACTGTGACAGGTTTGTGATTTCTAAGAAGATATTCTGAGCCTGTATAAAGGAACAAATCTTTCTTTATTGCAGAGGTATTTTGACTTTGAAGTGTGCAAAGAAGAATAATATTGTTGGCAAACAGCATAGTAAAGTCGATGCTGGGGTACGTCCTGCAGTATCAGAAGAAGAAGGTCAGAGCAGGGCATTACTATTAAAGCACACACAGTCTCTTTGTTGCTGCATTAAACCTTTAGGAGACAGTGATCTCTTGCTGGTTCAAAAATGACACATAGGCAATGAGAAACAACAGAGAAGCAATATAGATTGATCCAATTTTGTCTCTGAGTACAATGTATTCCCGCACATTATGCATGTTCTGACATGGGAAAAAGTGTCTACACATGAGCTGTGGTGTGAACATTGAATCCAGTATACACACATAATGGATGGCCAGCTTGAGTACTTTGTGCATACTTTGGAGTGTGCTCACATCATCATCCTTTGTATTCTAAGTCCTGAAATGCATTGCCTACAGTACTTGCTGGTATCCATCGACAATATGTGTAAAGTGTGCTTTTTTGGCGACCTATAAATCTATTGTTTCTACAATTGTGCGTATGTTGATTGTATACATTTTAATTACAGATGAGCAAACCGAATCTTACAAAATGAGACTCATTACAAACTTTGTCACTGCCAAACCAAGCTTTTTGCAAAGTTTGTAACAAGTTGGTAAAGATGGTGGCTGCACAATTTGAAACACTTAAAAGGGGAGGAGGGGCGGTATTCTCGCCTGTACCGTCCCCCGGTGTCTCCATCTGCCTCCAGCCTTCCCAGCCAATCACTGACTGAGATTAAACAGCACAGCAGCCAGTAACTGAGTGGTGAGATGAGAGTGACAGCCCGCTAGGCCAATCACTGGCTGTGGTGCCGCCCCATGTTTTAGGCAGTGATTGGCCGGGAGGGTTGGAGGCAGCTGTGGGGTACACTGGAGAAGACACCGGAGGAGGGTGTACCCGGACTGGCTTACCCACACTAAAATATCTAAATGTTTGCAAGCATTTAGCGGTTTTAGTGCAGTTTGTTTACATTTTTCAAGTTTGGCTAACTTCCAAAACCAAACTTTTGAAAAGTTCGCTCATGTCTTATTGATCATCCGAACCAGAAGTGGAGTTGGCCTCACTAGTATTATTATATCAAGAGATGTAAATCATTTACCAGCCCAAGGACTGCCTGGAAAACATAGATTCAGCCATGGACGTCTATGGGATCCATATCCGTAGATGCACCAATAGAAGTCTATGGGGTCTGTAGTGTCTGCAAAAAATATGCATCTGTAATTCTAGCTAGTGTCATCATTTTTATTATTCCTACTTTCCACTTTTATGGATTTGCAAGAAATACAGACGAATACGGGTGCATTCATGCGGATTGCAGTCTAAAAATTGCGGACATAATATACGGTCCTGTCCATAAGATGGCCAACATGGAGGCGCATGTGACCATGCCCCGCCTCCAGTGTCCTCCACTGACCCTGTATATGCCTATGGAGGACACAGGGGGAGGGGCATGGTCATATGCTCCTCCTTGCTGAAAGCCTTATGGATAGACTCACTACAGAGCAGGGCAGCACAGCCTGGAGGAGAGGAGTCTGATTTAAGCTCTATTCAGCTTCTCTGGTTCATATATGCACAGGGTATAAAATTAGCTAAACTTATATGTCAAATAGACATATGTGGGACCATAAAATAGCATACTGTACTTTTCTTATGTTTTAGTTGTATACTACAGTTAACAGATGTTTTGCATAAAAGTCTATAATAATTCATAAAAATTATACACAAAACCGGCATACAAGTACTCTAGTCTAATATGAATCCCTGCCACCATCCACTCTGCTAGATTTACTAAGCCTTTTAGACAATGCTGCAAACCTGAGGCAGGTGCAGAAGTTATTGTCAAGTATTTACCAGGTGCAGCGATGATAAATCTGGGCCTATGTATATACAATTATACTGTTTTAATTGGATGAGGCATGTGATAAACCAGAACGCCTGACAGAAAGTCATCTGGAATATAATGTGCAAATAAAGGGATAATGAATAGTAAGTTCACTTCATAAAGATAACAAAGTTTCTTCATAATAGAAGGAAGAGATTCGGTGTATCTAAAATGCCATCAGTTGTTTGCAATAAGCAATCTCACTAGTATATAGTGACGTATAAACTGGTTGTCACGTGCTTTTAATCTTGACCTCAACACTGTTGTATGTGACCATGATTAAGCGCGGTGGCACCAAACGCGTTGTTTTAAAAATTTTAGTTGCAGTTATGGATTAAAAGTTAGCTTTTAATTATGTACTGACCTAAACACCTAATCTCCTCCTTCTATTGTGAACTAAGCATATAGCTAATGCTAGGTTTCATGCACCCCCCCCCCCCATATAGTCTTATGGTCTGGAGATGGTCTTCACAGGTGCTGGGAGAGGTGATCCATCCTTCTTTCTAACTAAAAGTTTCTTCATATCAATAGTGTTTCTATTTTACAAGTAGGTGTGTATGGGGCTCAGCTTTTAGTGTTCGACTGGCTTACATTGCAGTTCTAACATCCATGGAATATTTCTACAGAAATTTTTCTGTTTCTGCAGTATTTCAAGCCTTGGGTGTAAAGAGGTTTGGTTCTAGTACATAACACTGTTAAGTACTATATTATATGTCCCATTTTTCATGTTTTTGAAATATAATAAGCTTTACATTCTCCACTAATTTAGGATTGTTCAGCTAAAGTCACACATTAGCCACGGGAGCGTGAATAACCAGATATTGTAATGTTCCTACAGAATTATGCAAATCCCAGACTTCATCCACAACACATACACATCGAAAAGCGTGGAGTAGTTCTATTAAAAAGGGAGTTCGATTTTCTTCACCCAAAGCGCTACTGCCCAAGGGGCTGTGTATATAAAAGCTCCGCTCATGATGGCTCTGAATGCAATCTGATAGGTTTCTGTGTTTCAAGGAATTGTCATTTCCATTAAAGAAATTTGAGCATGGCAAGTAGTGCTTCGCTGCGCATTAGAAATATGTCTGACAATAGCTCACCTGGGGCTAAATGACAAATCTCAGAACAGTCAGGGTAACTCTTAATTATTTTATATATTTGCATCTCATTTCAGAAATGACAAAACTCATCTGTGGATTTTCTGACATCCTGCTGTTTTTGCACATTTTAATATTTGTATATACAGTATATATATATATATATATATATATATATATATATATATATATATATATAAGATTTTCAAACAATAATAAGGGAGGATTATTGAAATTAGAAGGAGGGAAAAGATGTACTAAGCAACCAATCAGGTTGTTGTTTTAATTTTTAAAGGGCATGTGAACAATAGGGGCTATGGTTTTATCAATTGTTATAGGCAATTCCTCTATTTTTCTTTTTCACTATTTTGTATTGTACTTCCTTCTTGTATCTGTACTGCAAATGCACCAGAATTAAATCATGATGTGTGCCTAAAATGGTCCTACAAAAGGGGTGTAGAAAAGAAACTGATAAACTGCCCATGGTGACCAATCACAGCCCAACTTTAAAGGGGTTGTTCAGCAAAACTCTTTTTCCTTCAAATCAACTGGTGCCAGAAAGTTATATAGATTTGTAATTTACTTCTATTAAAAAATCTCAAATCTTCCCATACTTATTAGCTACTATATGTCATGCAGGAAACGTTGTTTTATTTTCAGTCTGACACAGTGCTCTCTGCTGACATCTCTGGCCGAGACAGGAACTGTCCAGAGCAGGAGAGGTTTTCTATGGGGATTTTCATAGAAAGCCTCTACTGTACATCTCATCTAATGTTGTGTTGTGAACTACTCATACAAAATATAAAAAATTACCAGCGTGCATCAATGTAACATTATTTAAATAGAGAATAATAAACATTACATAGAGAATAAGAAAAAGAAAGGAAGGAAGCAGAGCAGAGCAGTAAAAGTCATAGATAACTATATTATGTTATCAAGCGTCTAGTCCATAGATGACTATATCTGAAAATTTCCAGCTATATTCCAACGGTTTCTTCTATTACAAATGACAAACCAGGTGAATTCAAATGTATTGCCTTCTTCATTACTAGAGAAACAGAGCACAGAGTCTTATATGCATTGCAGCATTATTGACATTTAAAGTCAGCTACAACAACACTTTGACATTTACTGTCTTCTTGGGAAACGAGAATGGCGCCATAAATGTTGAGATACAGATATCATTAACCTTCAACATTATAGTATAATGTTTTGAGCCCGGCATATGTATTGTATGCGGTAGAACCTCAGACACCACCTTGTGTAGTGAACCAGATTTTTAAAAAAATCAACCTTGCTGCAGGTAAACAAATGAATCCAATTGCTTATACCGCAAATACCTCCAGGCACCAAATTCTATAATCTGTAAGTGCCCTAATATTGTCTCGGCAACAGTGAACAACAATTGACACTGCCGTTGTAATCTCACAGCTCAGCAGTGGTACTCAGCACTTCATATCCTTAAAAAATGAGGCTTCACTAAGACTTTTTACACAACACTGATGATGAGCTGTGATGATTCTTATCCCAGAAGATGATTGTATCGGACAGCTAGAAACTATTGGCAAATACTGTAGAAATGAGCAAATGCTGTAGATCTGCTTTTTTCCTGGGCTTGATTTCCTACATTCAAGATTTGCTGTTTGTGCATACATAGGTATCATGGGAGATGGACTGATCTAGTTACTAATGTTTAGGCTATGTTCACACACAGTTAAATAAAAGGAAAATATGACAGTAAAAATAAGTATAAAGTACGGTTGTATTTTGAATCCAATAATGTGTTACATTAAAATCTATGAAAAAAAATGTCAGTGTGTGCGCACATTATATATATATATATATATATATATATATATATATATACATTTTTTACAATGTGTGCACAGACAGCATAACTGTGCTCAGCCAATCGCGGCTGAGCAGCTGATGACGCGGCAGAGGGGGGGGGGCAGCATGAGGGACGGCTGAAGCAGTCCGGCCGGCCTCCTGAAGATGACGTCATTGTCACAAGATGGTGGCCGGGGGTCAACACGAATGCGATATCATGCACCACACTTCCGGGTCTAGCGTGGGGGGGGGGGGCGGGAAAGGGGGCCATTCACATACATAACACACACATTACAAAGTTGTATAACTTTGTAATGTGTGTTATTTTGTGAATTAAAGTTTAGCGCCGCACTACCCCTTTAACGAAGAAAAGTGAAAATAAAAACTCCAGTGCAGGCAGGGGCAGGGGGAAACATAATAAAGTTACTTACAGGTCCCTGTGTTCCCACATCACTGCTCCCAGATCCGCTACTAGAAATCATTTCCCCCCCGGGCTTAATGGTATGCCATGAATGGTATGTCAGAAAGTACCCGAGCCAGCTGAAGGATTGCCTGCTCAGCCAATCAGTGACTGCAGTGGTGTCCCACCCCAGTCCCTGACTTGCTGAGCGGCAAATCATTAGCCGAGTCATGACGCTGGAGAAGGGAGAGCAAGAGGATGCCAGTGGGGTCTGGCGGGAGGGTAATATGGCACTGCGAGGAAACGAGGACAGCTAAGTATACTTTCTTTATTATGCTCCCCCTGCCTTGTTAGCCCATCACTCAATGGCTGGTTTTCAGTTTACTCCTTGAATTGTTAAACTAATAGTTGGATAAAATCATTGGAGAGATTTATCAATAGCATCATGAATTGCATGTTGTATTGCACCATGTTAAACCAACTCTCAAAAAGGCATGACATGATAAATGTAAAGCCACTTTCTAGACCTGTCAGATATCCTTTCCTTTTAAGGGTGGGTTCACACATACAGGATCTGCAGCAGATTTGATGCCGCAAATTTGAAGCTGCAGATTTGCTTTCAATCTGCAGCTTCAAATTTGTGCCATCTCCTGCAGATCATGTGTGAATACACCTGTAGGGTATCCTTACCCGTAATGGATCCGCAGTGGATTTGAACATAGCCAAACACCTACAATCATTTAGCTGTTTTAGTGCGGTTTGTCTAAGGTCTGATTCGGACAAACCTGAACTTCCCTTCAAAGTTTGAGTAGGTAACATAAAGTTAACATACAATAAGAGGAAGAAGAACTAAAGAACTAAAGAAAAGGGAAAAGGTAAACAAGCATAGGGAAAATTACAGTAGATGTCTGATGGTAGTTATAAATTATACAGTATGAAGCTCATCGGTGGCTGGCAAATGGCAGAGGGCAGAAAAAGAAGACAGGTTAGACTGCATAATTGCATAGAAAAATGCAAGTCTTTTCTTTAAAGTTTAAGAAGGCTATTCTAGTGCATTTGTTGCTTTCTATTTGATTTTATTATATACATATACTATATCTATTCACTTTGTCTATAGACCTTTTTATTTGTGAAATCTTTGTAAAGCATACTTTGATGCCAACTTTTTTTTTTATATATAAATTTGTGTGGCATTTACATGCATTTTTGCCCCCAGAAAATGTTAGATAAAAGTCTATAGCTATAGCCATGGCATTTATTTCTTCAATGTTTCCCATACACCTCACTAGGTCTTAACCCTTTTCCTCCTCGGCCACTATTTTGTTTTTACCTCCTTGTGTTTTAAGACCATAGCACTGGCATTTTTCACATACAGAGCAACATACAGTCCTTATTTTTTGTTATTGTACTTTGCAATGTACTTTGCTATGACAGACTTCATTTTTCTATACAATTTCATGCGAAACTGGGAAAAAAATGTGTGCAGTAAAATTTAATAAAAGAAAACCCTTTTTTAGGGGGGGGTGTCTGTGGGTGTTCATCTTCACATGTTATGTATGTCATGTATGTACCTCAAGTCAGTACAAGTACAAGGATAGGCAACTTATATAAATTTTACATTGTTTTATTATTTTTCTGCTTTTACAAAAACAGAACTTTCTTTAAAAAAAAATTCTTTTAAAATTGCTCTATTCTGATCCTTATAATACTTTTATTTCTTGGTCTATAGGGCTGTGTGAGGCGTAATCTTTTTCCTTAATGATCTTCATTTTTATCGGTAGCTTGCTTGCGTAAATGCATCTTTTTCATCACTTTTCAAATATTTTTGGATGTGATGTGTCCAAAAATCTGGAACCCTGCAAGCTTGGCGGATTTTGCGCTTATGTTGTTTACCGTGTGAAATCAGGAATGTCAATATTTAATAGTTCAAGCTCAGCGATAGCAAAGATGTTTATTTAATTTTTTATTATTATTATGTAAAAAATATATATATTTTTTACTCGCTGATTTGTAGTCCCCCTAGGGGATTTCTATGAGCAATGCCCTAATTGCTCATAGACATCTATGAAGTATATATGTACTGCATTGATCTATGCAATTTGTGCTTTATTACTGTAGGGTTACCGAAGCCCCTAGTAATCGATCGCCGAGTCAAAATCAACATTATTATGTCACTGAGACCCTGCCTAGTAAGTATGATGGATCACCCCTGCCAGTGGACCACCAGGGAAGCATTCCAAAAGCCATATAAATGCTGCTATAAGCTTAACGTCAAAATGGGTTAAGGGTTTAAATAGTAGACATAAGAAAACAGGATATTAATAAAATCAGAAGTAAAAAAAAAATAGCTTAAAAAAATCATGTAGTATTTATAAAAATGCATGTTTTTAAGATCCCTTTAAGCCAAAATACAATCTTTGCTATTATAAATTCAATTAGATCATTACAGTGTTGTATCTAGTATCAGATGTAAGAGGTGTCTCCTTGTCTCCATATGTCTTGAAACTTGTAATGATGCTTTGATCAATGCTAGCTCAGCTTATATCATACACATAATGCTTGAAAGACCTGACATTGCATTTTCAGAAATTTGAAACTTATTAAGATTCCAGTGTTTTAGAATTTCAGTTGGTTGCTCTGCATCTGTTTTGCTTTTGCACATTAAGAAAATGATAAACAACTGTTCCAGGATCCACTCTGCTGGCAGGGACATTCCACTTTGCTCAAAGGCCACCAAAGAAAAGTCAGTTCTCCTCAAAATATACATAGAAGAAGCCAACCTAACTTATGAAGCTTATTGCCATTTATTTAATGTGCCAGATGTTCTTTTGGCACTTTGCATTATTTTTTAAATGAATTTAATTCTATGAATAGTGTGCTATACAAACAGTTAAAGGGGTACTCTGAATGAAAAAAAAGTTTTCAAATAAATTGGTGTCAGAAAGTTACACAGATTTGTAAATTACAAGCCCTTCAGCACTAATTAGCTGCTGTATGTCCTGCAGGAAGTGGTGTCTTTTATCTGACATTTTGCTCTCTGCTGCCACATCTGTCCATCACAGGAACTGTTCAGAGCAGGAAAGGTTTTCTATGGGGATTTATTATTATCATTATTATCATTTATTATTATTATCTCTGGACAGTTCCTTTAACGGACAGGGGAAGCAGCAGAGAGCACTGTGTCAGACTGGAAAGAAAACTCCATAGGACTGATAAATACTGAAAGGCTTGAGATTTTTAAATAAAATTCATATACAAACCTATATAACTTTCTGATGCCAGATGATTAAAAAACATGTTTTATTTTTCCAAAGTACCCATTTAACACACACATTGCCTGTACATTAAAACACTAAACTTAAAACTGGGGTTCCAAAATAACTACATAATAATGTTCACACAACATTTTTTCAGCTCTGTTTAAAATGACATCCGTCATTTTGAGTATAAAATAACGGACGTTATTTAGCTGTCAGGCAATGACTGGCAATTTAGCTTTAGTGCAATGACTGGTGTTTGTACATTATTCTAGTTTGGGGTTACTAATTGGCCTTTGGATGTGGCTTAATTGAAAAGTCCATTGAATTTAATAGTAAAAATGGAGAAAGAACGGTGGAAAAAGAAAAACAGCGTGTGAACAACTAATAAAGAATGTCCCCTGTTTGCAAAAGACGTCCGAAAATAATGATCATGTCCCTTATTTTGCCGTCCGTTATTCAATACATTGTGTGCATTGGACGTCCGTCTTCCCATTGACTTCATTGCATTGCCATTGCAGTCAGTAAAATCGCGGCAAAAACTGATGTTTTTAAAAATATCAAAATCGGCCACCTTTTCTCTATTTTTGATGTGGTGTAAACATAGCCTATGTATGTTTTGTATGAGTGTATAATCAGCTATGTATGACTATTTATGTATGTGGATTTATGTCTTTATTTTGGTGCAGGCGAGAAAAACAGTAACTGCAAGGCAATCTGTACATCTATTACTCAAGAAGTAGAAAGTCGTTAGAATTTTTCTACAGACCAGTAATGGCTTAAGGCAAATAAAAGGAAATTGTCATAGGACATCAGCTCCGAAGACCTAAGTGTGCATGTGTGCTTTATACAGTTTAGTATTAAGGCTGTTCACTAGTATTATGACAGGAGTGTGGCTATACAGTGCAGCTTACATTTATTGGAATGTGTCATCAGAAATGGTGATGGATTAACACAGTGATCAGTTCATGGCCCTTTCAGGTGGTAGAGAATATGTTACGTTGTCTGCTGGTCAAGCAATGCCAACAGTTTCATTTATATAGATACAAGTAATTTCATGAAGAAAGTCACACATATTTTTCAATAGTTTCTTCCCCGTCGGAAAATAAATGAAGTCATTTAATACAGTCTATGAAATGTATATAAAGATTGGTGGGGCCTTGAAGACGATGGAATGACCAACCGCACCACTGGATGAAAGGCAATAGCCAAATTAATGCATAAAGCAATATATGCCATAGGAAAGCTTTACTGATACGGCATGTGCAACAAAATGAGGAGTAATGGAAGTGTTCTAAACAGTTAACTATATGCGAGGATACCAGTATATAGTTACATTGCTATGATAAGAATACATGCATTAGATAAACTATATACATAAGGCTGAAGATTGAAATCTTATATTATTAATATTCAACCAACATTGATGTAACAAACATTATAATATTGATTCCCTTCTGGGAGGTTAGAAAAGAAAAGATGCAGATTTTTCTATTCTGTAAATATACGTAAATGCTTCAGTCACTATTAAATACCAGGTCATATGATATAAATGCCTACGGATATCTCCTCAAGCCTACATGCACTGTTTCCATTCATCCATCTTGCTTTCCCCTGACAGCAATGACAGAGTAACAACAAGGGAAAGATCAGACTGGGACCAATTTGCTTTCAACACTTGATGTATGAACCCTTTTCTTTGAGAGGCATGAATGTGGGGCACCTATAGCATGGAGTCCCAGGCAGGGCTGTCAGACAGGAGATGAATGGCATTTATACATACATACACACATGCATTATTCATCTCTGCATGCGTGTCACTGATGACTTTTCAAGTTGGAAAGATCATGACTATATTTGAAATGTGTTCTCTAACAAGTCTTTACATCCGCGTCTGGAAATGCACAGCGGTAGTCTTTAAACATCAGTTCCTGCACGTTCACCGATTCTTTATATTCAGGTTTAGTAGCTTCCACAACAAGACTATTCTGTGTTGTAGGAGACAGAACTACAGGGAAAATACATTCAGTCTGGCTTTCATGGACCAAAGAAATATTCTGACATACTTTACACTCCTGAATCTCTTCAAGAACCTGCTGAACCTTCAGAATGGCAACTCAAAATAAAAAGTTAGGAGTTGTCTAGTTTAGAAAACCTTCTTTTAAATAGTCTATTAAGAGTTGGGGTTGCTCACTTAGGACCAGTAACAGGTCTATCTGTTATCTGCTTGTTTTTAGGAGACCATCTAGGCAAAAATAGGACAACCAAAGTAGACAATCATGTTAGTAGACCTAAATGTTTATCTCTTCTTAAGCTAACCATACACATTACATTAATTTTGGCAAACTCACCAATTTCAGCAAATATCAAGGGATGCAAGCACTGAACAATAAGATTTCAATACACTAGATTTTTTTTTCGTTCTTGATGAAGATAATCTGTCTGATTAAAACTATTCTAGATGACATAAATGTATACTTTACATCCTATACATAATTTCATTGAAGGCACTCATTGGGAACTTATGACGTAGGGTTTAGAGGCGGCACTGATTGGTGGACTTTTTTTTTCCTGAAAACAATGTGGTAGACAACACTCTCATATCCTGGTTCGGTGGTTGTACATAGAATGCTTAGTGACCTATTTCCTTACTAGTCATAAGAATTTTGTAGATTTCAATTAAATAATTACCTAAAATGCAATTTAACACATCTGAGTTGATAATATTGACAACTTATGAGTCAAGTACAACCATGTTAAAATAAGCATTTTCACTTATTATTTCGATATTCACTTTTACACTATGAGGCTATGTTCACACAACGTGAACACCCGGCCTTTCCGTGACCCCTGCCGGGTCACGGAATGGCCGGTCTGTGCCCGGATCATCCGGGCCGGTACTTAAGTACCGGCCGGGTGATCTTTTTGGGCGCGGAGCTCTGATGCATCAGAGCTTCCCATAGCACACAGTGAAGCAAGCGGCCGGAGCTGCTTGCTTCACTGTGTCAACTGACATGTCAGTTTTTTTCCGGCGCCGCATGGGATCCCAGCCAGAGCGCATACGATGTGTGTACGCTCCGGCCGGGATCCCATTGAAAATAAGGCTATGTTCCACCCCTCAAAACTACGGCCGTAGTTCTGCGGCGAGAACTACGGCCATAGTTTTGAGGGGTGGAACATAGCCTTATTTTCAATGGGATCCCGGCCGGAGCGTACACACATCGTATGCGCTCCGGCTGGGATCCCATGCGGCCTTAGGCTGCTTCATTTCTGATTGTATATTTAACATAAATGGACTCTATTAGCAGTATAGGGCATCCTAACCTGTTCACAAATAACAAATGAGGACATCACATTACATGATACATTTACTATAGCGCTCTGGTGTGCTGTTTTTGTGTCCAACTGTCCAGAGCAGCAGAAAATCCATACAGAAAACGTCTTCTACTTTGGACAGTTCTAGACACAGACAGGAGTGTCATCAGAAAGCATCATGTCAAACCAGGAAAGAAAACACCACTTCCTGCAGGACATACAGCAGCTACTAAGAACTGAAAATCATGAGATTTTTAAATAGAAGCAATTAATACATTTATAAATCAGGCCATGTTCACATATTGCACAAACAGAAAGGCCACTGCAGTATAATCTGGATGAACATCACTTCATATTAGTTCACATTCTGGTGTGCCCGCACTCCAAATAATCATAGCACACAATGCAAAGTTCGACTGGGAGTCGTACTTTACATTGTGTGCCCAGTCTATTTTGTGTGGCCGCTCTTTACTGAATAGCAGCCGCACAAAATGGACATGTCAGTTTTCTGTGCGACCACATTAAATCCCGGCTGTAGTGCATACAGTGTGTATATACTATGGCCGGGATTCCATGGGTTGTAGTGTAATCGGCTGCTGTGATTAAAGAACGGCTGTTGTTGCAAACCTGCAACAACGGCCGTTGTTTAATGATAAATACACTGTGTGAACATGGCCTAATAACAAATGTTTTAATGAATGTAAATTGCAAACTTGCTTTTATTCACAGGATTCAACACTTTAAGTTTACATTTTCAAAATATTACAATGCATTAGTAAATTTATCTTAATGATCTCAACACAGATAGCTGTAGGCTAAAATTCTTGATCTTCCATAATTGTATGTAGCAGTATAGTATAAAACTCCCTTTGCTTGCTGCCTCGCTATACCTATGAATGACAAGGTCTTTTGAAGGTTGTTGCAAGTTTTCAAATGTACTGTATACTTTGAGACTTGTCCGCAGTTGCCTTTGACATCTTTTGTACACATTTGTCCAGATATCCTTGCTTTGTAATTCCTGTGGATCTATTAACTGGGCTATCAACAACAGGCTACAAATAGAGCAAATCAATGAGCATGCTTTGTTATTCCACGCCTGGACTGAGAAAACCAATTAGCCTTCAACTTTATAATTCTCTTTTCTGTCTCAACAGAAGGAGACTCCAGGTACAAAAGAAGACCTCTAGAGGGTAAGATGTTACAGCACTTTGCCGAAACCCATGGGCACGCATGTAGTGTCAAACAATGTATCTTTTTGGTATATTGTTTATTTGGTGTTTATTTTTTTATTTTTTTCAACAATTACTATTTTTTAACATTACAAATCATATCATATTTTAGGTAGGTTTCAGAACTGCCTAATATGGATGCAAGTCTTGGTATGAAAGCAGATTTAATGACCCAAAGGATCATATATCTTGCTAGATACTTTTCTTTAGCCCACTTCTTGGTTTGCTTACTTTACACTCACTTTACACCAGTATTTGGTTCCAAAATAATGGCACACACCTTTTTCTAGGTATTTTTAAAAACTGAGGCATAAAAAGCATTTTTAAAGTCAAATCTTTTGGAGCTGAATAATTTATGTTTATATTTTTAAAGAGGAAAGTTACTTTTATCCTCAGGGCTTCATTCGCTATAAGGAGATTTCAGGAGGTTAGATATTTTGGATGAAAGTTTTTTACTCTCATCCCCCATGACGTTTCCACGATATTTGCAGTTTATTCCCTATGCTAATGAGGCATTGTGGTGCACTGGGGGCAGGACTACTTGCAAAATCTGCCCCCGGCAGACCTGTCCCTCCTAGTGAATATCAACAGAGTAGCCTGGCCGGGGATGGATCATTGAACTGGGGGTGATAGTCGCCCCCCCCCCCCCCCAGTGTAAAATGCCTCATTAGCATAGGAGCATAGGGAATAAATTGCTAATATTACAGAAACATTGCAGAGGAAGTTAAACTTTTCTGCAGCCTCAGTGCCCCATGCGCTTAAGGGACATAGCAGCAGGTTAGATGCTTCTAACCTGCTGATAGCTTCCCTTCAACGCCATCCAAGTTTTCCTAAGAAAGGGCTACAAATCTCTTAATCTACAAATCTCACTAATCTAATTCTAATTATGGTATTACATGGCCCGATGATCGGAGTAAGTGCGCGCCAATCTGCTAGATAAGCACTCGCTTACAAAGCGTATTATATGACTCAATTATTGTGTAGCAAGGGCTGCACAGACATTGATAGTGATTTGGGGCACATCTAGTATTAGTAATAGTATTTTGGGCACATCTCTCAGAGAAAAAGTACCTCTGTAAGCAATTTTTATTGTGTTACCTATGATTTGTTGGTACATACAGTAGATTGGTGGATTGTACTATATACCAAATTATCTTAGCTTAGATGTGCAAAAAGGCACAAACATATGAACTAAAAATGTGCCATAATTTTAAAGGCATGGGTTGCATTCCTTTATCAGAAGCCACTCAGTCCAATATCCAGACTGCTCCACACGTTTAATTTTCCCTCCTCATGGGTACACAAATTCTGGTAATTTACAGTAAATTGTTGAAGGGATTGTTGCCCAGGATTCGCTGCTTTCTTCCTGAAACAGTTCCTCTGTTCTCCCCAGTCTGGGTGTGGTTCTGCAGTTCAATTCCATTGAAGTGAATGAAACACAACTTGAGGACATGTGTGCTTCTTTGTTTGCTGGACAGTTGCTGTGTTTTTCTAATCCTGGATGATCCCTTAAAGATGTTAAGGAATGTGATGTGTACTATAAAGCTATGTTCCCACAATGTCTTTCTTTTGGCCGTTAGAGGCCAAATAATGGCTGTTATTCCATAATGATGGCTGTCATGTAAAATAATGGCAATTATGAAATAACTGTCAAATGGCCGAAAAAAAAGACATTGTAGGAACATAGCCTAAGTGGGACATTTATCAAGTTAAAAAAACATATTTTTTTGGCAGAAAATGGCCAGAAGCGAATAAATTTATTCACAAATGGCCATTTTGCAAATAAAATATTTGCATTTAGCCACTTTCCGGGGGCTGGGAGGGGGTGTGAAGGGGACGGAACGGGGGGCACGGACTCAAAGTCCGCTCAATTCAGCATTTGTTTAGCTGAAAAATAGTCAGGAAACCTACTACAGTTCTGAGCTGGCGTAGGTTTCCTGGCACACACGGGATTTATGTAAACGCAGTACGCCTTTACATAAATCTCCATAGTCTCGGAGCAACGGGGACATTTTTAAGTCCGGCGCAGAAAACGCCGACTTAATAAATATCCCCCATAGTGTGTAACCTCAATAGGGCAGACGTACTATTGTAAATGCATATATAATTCAAACAATACTGCATTCTTATACAGTACCTGAAAGAGTTAACACCAAAATCTAAACAAATGGAACATATTCCCTCTTTTAGCAGCCTTGAATTTTTATCTGCAGCATTTTTTTTCATGATAAAGCAATCTGAATATAAATTTAAAAAGAAAACTCCACTTTAATGCATTTGTGTCCAAAACTCAACACTGTGCTATGGGGCAGATTTACAGCAATTATTGTTCTTTGTGTTTTCTATGAGCTTTTCATCATTACAGGATTTGCACATTTGGATTTACAGTTAAGAACGCTTTCTCCTAAGATAATATATTAGATTTTTCTTCCAAAATAGTCCAGGTTCATAAAATGCAAATTGTTATTACTCCTGTACTGTGCAAGATCTAATTCTGTGTTAAATGTTAATGGTTTTCTATATAGAGTGTGACTGGAAAACTACATCAGAATGCAGCCAAAATAGCAGCAGACTTCATTTACTGCTGAAACCGTTAAGCTGGATTCATTCATTAGTCTGGCAACTCCATTGCCACATGTACATCAGCATATTCTTTATCCAGTATGCTGCTTGTATAAATATATGAGAGGTGACAACAGAAAAAGCTCAGGAGATGGGATCAGAATTAAGAAGAGAAGTGCCCTTTAAATTGAAAATAAAATATATAAATATATCTCTCTGAGTTGTCATTTTTTGTTTTTATTTGTTTCTAATCTTTGAATTGTGGCTAATATGGATATAAGGTCTTGGGCTACCTGTCATGACACCCACTGCCATATCAGCGACAGGTTCCTCTGTTAATCCAGAAATCCCGCTCTTCTTGGATACCAACACACAAAACTGTAATGTGTAAGGAGGATGGAATCTCCAGATTAACAGAAAAACTCACTGCTGATGTGGTAGAGAGCATTGTGACAGGTACACTTTAACACGACTTGTACTGAGGCCAGTGTGAGACCAGACACAGTAGAAGCAAAATATGACAGTAAAATAGGTATAAAACGGCAGTATTTTTAATCAAATAACATACTACATTAAAGTCTAAGGATCAGCATCTGTTTGTGCACACATTGTAGAAGAAAAATAAAATAAATAAACTGACATTTTTCCATAGTGTAGTAAATTATTATGTTTAATTTATGGCCGCAGTTTATAGGTATTTTACTATTGTACTTTGTTTTTACTTGAAACATATATTTTCCACGTGTATTTTAAGGTTCAAAATCACACCACAAGCTAAATTACCCTAAAATTATCAAGGTTTTTTGGTTGCTTTTTGGAGTTCTATGGAATTTTTGCTTCTGAACTTTTCTTTTCATTCTTTCTAGTCTATTATGCAGTTATTAGATGTTTTAAAGCATTTACACACAAAAGAAGAAAACAAAGCCTCACCATAAAAGCTTAACGTGACACACCCTTTTTGCATTATGATTTCTCTACACAGTTGTAAAGGGTAAATTTAGCAGTTTTCATACCTTATTTTATATCATATCTCATGCTTGTTACAGTAAAAAGTGATTTTTTAATCATCTGCAGATTGTGTTAACCGGGGCGGGGCTTCACATCCAAAGCGCCACTTAGCCCCGCCCCATAATAGCATCGGCACATAGGCCCCTCCCCTCTACGGACATTGGCACAGGCCAGCCTAAAGGTCTAGGCCTCACCCCCTCTAGGTTGGCTCATACCAATGGCCGCTGAGGGGGTGGGGCCTATGTACCGATGACATCACAGGGGTGGGGCCAACTGTGGTGTTGTGGGTGGGGCTAAGTGGCGCTAAGTGGCCCAGATAGCACAATCTGCAAATAATAAAAGATCACTTTTTACTGGAACAAGCGCCATGGTGTATGATATATAAAATAAGGTATGAAAACTGCTAAATTTACCCTTTACATCTGTGTAGAGACTTCATAATGCAAAAAGGGGTGGCAGTGTCACTTTAAAAACTGTGTAGAATAACAGAAATTTTTCAGTAGTAAAATGCCCCCCCCCCCCCCAAAAAAAAAAAAAATAAAAATAAAAAAAATGTACAATACACATATTTTTTACGCCTACCATATACCACCAGCTATTAACTTTAAGAAAATCTTTTAGGTCCATACAAGAAACAGAGCTGCAGACATGGGCAGATAGGTGATAGGAAGATAAAACAAATTATGTATTTGTGTTTGCTGATGGCCATTTCCAAAGTTATAAAACTGTGTCTTTCCTTGGAAGCTGAAGTGCCACAGCTATCTGCTTGTATCTGCAGCTCTGTACCTGGTAAGGACCTGACAGATTTCCTTAAAACTATCGGCGAACTCTAGGGAATTTTCCCATCAAGTTCAATGCAATTCAATGGGAAAATGGACCTAAAAAGTATGTTTTCTGAGGCATACTGTAAAACCAATGTTTTACCTGTCAAGCTACTGTACACTCCAAAAAATGACATGTAAACATAGCCTAAGGATAGTAATTTAATGTATTTGGTGATGAGGAGAACAGAAGCACATGAATTAGATTTTATTAAATCTCACCCACCTATCTTCTTCTGCATGTAAAATATCTTGTGATGTGGGTTTTTAAATATGCAGCATGCCAATTTATGTTACAGCAAGTCCAGGAAAAACAAAACTAAGTAACATGGATGAATCTGTATTCTAGTGCATGAAATTGCTGTAGGCGTAGGAAAATAAATATAATACATAAACATGGATTAATAACAATTGATTACCATAATTAAAGCATACTAGTCACTAATAAAAGTTTTTATTGGACTGTAGAACAAGTGACTACAATCTCCTCTCCCTGCTCTGTGTCCAACAGAACTGGACAACCCCACAAAAATACATTATGAGTCCATCCAGATCACGTGAGGTGGGAGAGAAAGCATACTGGACACTTACTGTACTATCACAGCGCAGCTTTCATTTTATCAGAGCTGAAAGCTGGGCTGTAATTGGTTGTTATGGGCGGTATACACCAGTGTATATTTTACACCCTGTCTTAAACCTCCCCCATAGAGTTCTGGGCATGTACACTGTGCTCCATTACTTCAACTGAACCTTTTTTCTTCATCATCAGGATCAGTATGGTCCTAGTGGTTTGACCATCATGTGTATTATCTTCTAAGGGATAATGTTTGATGTTGATAGCAGTGCCAGAGATGGAGAGCAACTCCTGGTAATTATTGGTATGCAATGGAGTTTCCTTGGACCAGCTAACTGCTGTGGAGCAGTGGAATGAGGATGGAGTAAGAAGAAAATAAAGCATATTTTTATTTAAGGGCTACTTGTTTAGAAGGGATCAATCTCTATTCTTTAGGTTCATGGGTCCATCCATGCTGAGGAAGGGTCACTATTCTTTTTGAAACACATCATGAATAATAAATATATTTTATTATTTTCTTGGAACAGTCTCGTCTCCTGCTCCAAAATGGGTTACCTGGAACAGGGAAGAGTCACTGCATACAGTTTTTTTTACCTGTAGTTGCCTTCCGTCCATGACACTGTTATTTATTTTAATTACCCCTGGCTGGGTATCTGTCACAGAAAAGGCCCCATTCCTAACAACTGACAAGCAATCTTCGACATTGTGCTTGCTGAGCAACACTTTAAGGTGAACATTTTCTACCACTTCCCCTTCTACTTAGCTCTGGTAGGGGTAATGGTACAGGCAGAGGTGTAGCTAGGCTCTCCTGCACCCGGGGCAAAGATTCAATTTTGTGCCCCCCCCCTTGTGTGCGCAGTAAGCACAAGGGGGCCCATGTTGTCCCTTCACTGCTGGTATATATATATATATATATATATATATATATATATATATATTATTTTTTTTATAAAGAATGATTATCAGGCAGCTCTGGGCTCAATTAGCATTTTCTTAAAGTACTTCCATTTTTGCCATTTAAAATTTGGTCCCTAAGTACCTTAACGGAGACGCCGTTGTCTCCTCTCCCTGCTGTCTGTGCCTGAGGAGGCGCCGTTGTCTCTCCTCCCTGCTGTGGGTACCTAAGGAGGCGCCATTGTCTCCGCTACCTCTGCTGTCTGTACCTGAGGAGGCGCCGTTGTCTCTCCTCCCTGCTGTGGGTACCTAAGGAGGCGCCGTTGTCTCCGCTCCTTGCTGTCTGTACCTGAGGAGGCGCCGTTGTCTCCGCTCCCTGCTGTCTGTACCTGTGAATTAGGAGGCAAAGCTTCCTCATCTATCTCCAGTGTGACACCCAGTGTAATGTGATTCTATGGTGCTGTCTCCTAATGCACAGGTACGCTCAGCAGTAGAGTTGATCGAACCTCGGGAAATCCTAGGTTCAATCGAACTCGAACATTCATGAATCTGCCGTATTTGATTGCTCATGCCTTACTGATCGGTGGGGAAGGAGGAGAGTGCCCGGGTACCGCCTGGGATTCCAGGATTCAGCCTATTACCTAGGCTGAGTCCCAGAATTCCAGGCGGTACTCGGGCACTCTCCTCCTTCCCCACGGACCAGGCAGGCATCAGCAATCTAATGCAGCAGGTTTGTGAATGTTCGAGTTCGATCGAACCTAGGATTTCCCGAGGTTCGATTAACTCCGCTTAGCAGCAGAGACAACAGCAGCAGTAATTCCAGTAAGGTATAACCTCACCAAATTCAAAATAGAAATAATTTAGAAAAATGATTCTTGTATCATGGTCGCTGTATATACAGATACAGGAGCTTTATAGATCAGTGTAGGGAAACTTGGCTCCCCAGCTGTTGCAAAACTACAACTTCCCATCATACATGGACAGTCACAGCTAAAACTTTGGCTGTCCAGACATGATGGGAGTTGTAGTTCTGCAACAACTGGAGAGCCAAGGTTCCCTACCTCTGCAGATAGTAGGTGAGGTTTATATAAAAGTGATATATATTTGGAAAGGGCAGTTATTAAGGGGTTAAGTATATAATAATGTACAACCAGACCAGACCCCTAAATAGACACTGGACACTCTCTTGTGTGTCTCCTCCTATCCCAGACTGGTGTCACCCTGTACCCCCCTGCCCCCTCCCCACTCCAGACTGGGCACCCTTCACCCCTCTCCCCAGACTATGCACCCCTGATTGTCCTCCCCTTTCCAAACACCTGTATTTTCTTTCTTCCTCCTCCATAGTGCAGTGTACATACAGGACCTGCAGTGACATCATAGTCACATGTCAAGGTCCTTCACCTACACAGTAACTTTACTGTACTGTCTCCTGCTGCTGTTTAGCCCTAATTTGCGCAAAACTTGGCAAAAACGCAGCGATTTTGTGCAAATTATAGCTAAACAGCAGCCAGGAGACAATACAGTATGGGAAATACCTCTTTTGATGAAGTAAAAATCGTCCCCTCTCACCCCACACTGACAGGGGGCAGGAGGCTTCCAGGCTGCCTCATCCACTGTGATCCTTCACTCTCTGCTCCCTGTGATGGCGCTCCCCTGGTCTCTGTGCCCGGGGCAGTTTCCCCCCCTGCGCCCCCCCCACACACACACACACACAGCCCTGGATACAGGCTCTGCACTCTATCTTTAGTTAATTTCTTACATTTTTTAGCATATTTGTATATGTCTTACTTGTCATCCATTCACACCTTTAAGTTTTTAGTTTAGTTAACTGACGATACTTTTCCATTTTAGATATTGATAAATGTTTAGTCTCTTCTTTGTTCATACATCTCGAAGCAATCTATCTGAACCAGTGCCTCCTGATGTGTTGGAAGATTCAGTAACCTTATTACATATTTACAGTGTACAGTAATAGTTCCAAGCTGAAGCACCAGGAAGAAACAAGTTTAATAGCCTTAAGAATGAAGGCAATTAGTTATGTTCCACCTTGGCATTTCACAGAGCCCAAGCTATCTCATTTGTGCATGATACTAGTGGATTACATTGTCCAAAAAATATGCATCCTCTGGGTTATATTGCCCATAATGCTTTGCTATGAAATAAAAAAGAAATGTTTTCATGAAACCATTAGATTTACTACTCTTGCAGCTGTTTTAATGGGCTCATTCATGTGAGCAGTATGCTACCACATAAACAGAAAAAGTAATAAAATGAAAATCAGGAAATGGAAAGGAAAAATCTTGTATTAAACTACTGTAAAATGCATATTATGTTTATATTGTTTCTGTGTTTTTTTTATCTATTGCTTTAAAGTTTTTATGCATTGTGTTTTTTGTTGTTGTTTTTACAAAATTAGTGCTCTATGGCAAACACTAATAAATAATACTAGTTATTATAATGAACAATAGTTATTATAAACCAGTTTGCATTGTTCACCCAATGTAGTCTTTGTTGCTCATTTAAAGGCTTCACTGTGTGACAGATCTTTTCTGATGACATAAAGAAAAATAAACATCTACTTAGCTCTGACTTGGCCGTCTAAATAATCATGAATCATCATGTACTGTATTTTCCATGGAAATAAAAGCCTAATGAAAAGCAGAGAAGAAAGCTGAGAAATATTAACAGAGACCTGATCAAGAATGGAAATTGTACAATTTCCTTCCATAAACTGTATAAGCTGCCACTGCTGTTTGCAATACATGAGCATGTCCGCTGCATTACAGCTTCCCATTTACCTGCACATCCAGCCAAGACTTTAATGAACTGTATGATAGATCAGTATATTATTGGTCATCATGACTGCCATACACACAGATTAATCCATTCACTCCATAAAAAGGCCACTAATAACAACACAATTTTCTATTACGTTCCCAGTTTGCGGCAATTATCTTCATTGATTTCAATCAAGTTTTACATAACACTCTTCCTATCAAAAAGGTCCCAGATTCTGCACTAAATATCATGCATTATGGCAAAGGTGGAGCCAGTGGGATGTAACACATAGTTATTAGCTAATATTAGCATACAAGGAGTGAAGAGCCTTCTCCAAAATGCTTTGGCATTGGCTAATGGGAAAGATGCATAGGCTAATTACTGGGAATCGTCACCTGGTACAAAAGAAAATTGATGTTAAAACCAAATAGTAGTCTAGTTTTATGCAGCCAAGTACCTGAATTTTGATTACATTAGATGCATGATATATACAATATGCTTAAAACTAATGGCCAACTGGCATGCTCAGTTAGTTAAACAGTTAAAACTCTCTGCAGCAATGAATCTGAAACTTCCTTGTCCTACTTATAAAAGACTTTAATGGTGCGTTTACACAGAACAATTATCGTTCAAATTTTCACAATAACGATCGCATTTGAGTGATAATCGGCTTGTGTAAACACAGCGAACAATCAAGCGATGAGCAAGAAATCGTTCATTATGATCTTTCAACTTTCGCAGATCGCTTCGTGTAAACAGTCTTTCAAAGATTCACCCTATTTGTGAGATGGGCTTAAGCGAGCTTAAAAGCGATTGCAATAACGATTTTTCTGATGATTTATTCATCTAAACGCTGATTGTTATAAAAAACAAATTGTTGCTTCAAAATCGTTAAAGTACTGATTTGGGCGAATTACCGCTTTGTGTAAACGGACCATTACACTGTGTTATAAACCTAGGAATGCTCAATAAGCCTATAATCGGCAATATAAAAAAAGCAACAGGTCAGTCCCCTTGTCAGCTGATTTGATATTTTGTGCAGCCGGTAATATCATCGTTATCAGGCGTACACTTTTCTGTCTAAACAGGGGATATGTGGCAGAAAAATTATTTAAATGGTGGCACAATTAATCATGCCTTGCTGATTGGTGCTCATTTGTCTAACAATCGGTCTCTACTGTTCCTACAAGCAAGGGGGATTGTGGGAAAATGTGTGTACTGTTGCTTGGCAACATCAGGGTCACAATTTGGAGAGGACATCAGGAAGTGATCAGATACACAGGGAAAAAAAGGGCAGGTCTTTCAGAGCGCTGCGAGTATGTAATTTAGCCGCCCCCTTAACACCTTAATCGGCTCCCCCTGTGTGTATACATTAGCTCTCTCCTTGCTGCACGGGGTCCCGGATTCCTGCTCTCCCACCCAGCAAATCAGGGTATTGCCCGGCTGCAGCCACTAATTGGCTAGGCGGGAGAGCAGGAAGTTGGGACCCCGTGCAGCAAGGAATGCATACAGGCAGTGGGAGCCGATTAAAGGGTTAAGGGGGCGGCTGAATTACATACTCGCAGCGCTCTTTCAAACAGCTGCATGTATGTATCCAGGCCTGATATCACTAAAGAACAGCACAACTACCCCAGAGTTTACCATCTCATACAAGCTAGCAGCCTGGGTGAGATTTACACACCCTCCAGTACCTTACCAGTCACCTGTCCAATATATATATATATATATATATATATATATATATATATATTAATATCTATCCAGGGTCCATGATCCATGATGCAACAATGTGTCAGGGAGCTATGTTAAGTCAATTAGAAAGTTGACTTAAATGTGTCATTGTAATCAAGTTAACACAGGCTACATCTGTGAATATATATATATATATATATATATATATATATATATATATATATATATATATATAGTACTAGCTTTGTTTCATGACAGAATCCCTTTAAAGGGGATTGTTTGTGCGTTTGGAACCTGTTGATAGTTACCAGTAACCAACAAAGTCTTCTTACCGACACTGGTCTTCTCACTGTGTCAAATACTGCCATTTTCAGTATAATTAGTGCAATAGAAATATGCTTATTCACTTGGTAAGAGCACTGGGTGAGTTTCTTGGCCCCCAGAGCACTATTTAGCCTGCCCGCTGCCTCAAGTGCTTACGCCGACTTGCATATGCATAAGCAGGCAGGCTAGATATGCATCAGGGGGCACAAATGGTGGAGGCCACGGGTGGGCTAAGAAACGCCCCCCAGTGCTCCTAATAAGTGAACTATCTTATTTGTACTGCATTAATTATCCTCATAATGGTGGCACTTGAGAGGGTGAGAAGACCTGCACCTCTAAGAAGACTTCAGCAGACACTGGGAACTCTCATTCATCTTTTGCAACTTTTGTGTGACCAATAAAAGCATTGTTTTTGGCCACACATCGACCCGTGTGAACCGGGAATGTGTGGGCAATAATGATAAATTTAATGGCTGCATGAAAAGTCAAGCAATCGTCTGTGCGGCCTGGCTGGTCAACTGAGCTGTCTATTGGTTGAGCAATAGTATGGAGCTATTTAAGGTGTTTTCCCATCTCAACAAATTTATTTATAGATTCCCCTGGCCTTAATAATTATTTTTACAAAGCAGAATTACCTTTGTGTTACTGCTTGAGAGATATAATTTCTTGCTCAGACCCAAGCTATGATCTAGAACTTATTCTATAGGGAATAAAAGGGACACAGGATCTCATATATTCATGCAAGCGCAGTAGCTATTGTTCCCATCTGACAGCACTGCTGATTTTTGACCCCCGATCGCTGCAAACGCCAAAACTCTGATGCCGGTAGCCGTTGGCGTCTACAAGTAATTTCTATAACTGCATCAGTACAGCACACATTAAGGCCCTCAGAGGTGACATCACCAGAGCACTGATGGCCTGATCAACACAGAATGTGGGACTGATTGTGCATGGACATAAACAAGCCAGCTAGGAAAGCCCCATTAAATGGACATTACCATATGCATAATACCATATTTATTATTGAGTCTAACCAAGTGGAACACTAGATAAGAGTGTCTATTTTTGCCTTTTTTTTGGGGGGGGGATTAGGTGTATATATATATATATATATATATATTGCACCAATAGGGGTGGGTTCTAACTGGATCCCAGCGCACTCTCTCTGCCTACTTGCTGTGCTGACCTAAGAGGCAGAGCCTAACTGGGCGATGGCCCCTATGCTACTTAAGTGCTTGGGCCTACAGGTAGTCAGACATTCCATGTCAGTAACAGTATGATAATGTTAGGCTATAAATCAGCAAGCACAATTGCTGCATCGTTATCTTGCTTGCTGCATCACTGGCAGCGAGATGGTTAAATGGACTGTTTAAGTAAATATGATCCATACAGCTTCAAGTTTTTTCTTTAATCTGGAACATGACACTGACAGAACCATCACTTGGGAGGTCTGGTCCAGCAAACAGCTGAGCATAGTAAGCAAACATCTGGATTTCCATCAATGTTACCAAGAAATACATTCCATGTGTATTCAGGGTATAGGCTTGGGAAGCAATGCCTTGTTGACTATCTTAGACTACATTCTAGTGACATATTACAAGAAAGCATTTCCTGGGTGGCTGTTATTGTAAATTATATATGAAAGACCCTGTTATTTCTGATAGAATTGTGCCTGGGCTAGGTGCACAGTTCCCATACTGTATTGTACAGTATATCACCAGCTCTCTGGTTGATGTCCTTTATTTCAACTGTTCAGTACAAAGAATATTTCAATTGAATTTACATTTCTTACAAACTCCCAAGGCACACCTACCTAAGCATATTAATCAAATGTTAACCCAATCACAGGCAATTTTCCTTCATTCTGTTATTCTTGCTGTGCTGCTGAACTATTTTTCTCTTTAATGTAGCTCAGATTGCATGTGTCAAAATAAACTACAGCACCTTACATCTCCATTAGGCTTTGAATAACTACAGCAACAATGCTCAAACACCGACATATGACTGTGTGAATAGTGAAATTATTATCTAGGAGAATGTAGCTACTAAAAAGCTGACTGGGTGGTTATGTTTTATATGCTTCTCTGGTCATATGATTAACAATTATACAACTTTGTTAAAGTGTAGGATATCTTCAGATATTTAAAGGGGAACTATTAACAGCTTAGACAAATCTAACTTGCTGATAGCCCCCTATAGCTCTGGGGAAGTTGAGGAGGAAAGTATGTGTGTTACCTTCCTTCTCAGCGCCGCTCCGAAGTACCGTTAGGAGCACTGCCGTGTCATCCAGCCAATCCCCCCCATTGATTATTATTAGAAGGGGCCGACTAGATGATGTGGCAGTGCTCCTAACAGTGCTTTGGAGTGGAGTTTACCCCGACTAACAGCGTGGGACCAGCACCAAGGAAGGTATGTGTCTTCTATGTGTTCCTCCTGAGCGTCACCCAGCACTATAGGGGGCTATCAATAGGTTAGATTGGTCTAACCTGCTGATAGTTCCCCTTTAAACAGTTGTTTAGAACTTGTGTCTTATAGGATACTCAAAAACTTGTATTCTATTCTTCTTTCAATGCAATTTTGTTCCACATGTAATAATCTCTAATATAGTGGGACAAGTGGGAGAAAAAGTTGCTCACTTTATCCCTCATGGATGCTACAATAAACTTCATATTTTAAGATTGTCTTTATATTACGAATGTGCCTTTAGAATCATGTAGATGACAACAACTTGTCAAATGTATATTCCCAGGTTTATAGTCTCAGAAACAATACAATGGCAGACTTGTCAAATAATTATTATAATAAACAAATGAAGTCTTATGGATTATAAATTAAAAAAGCAGTCCTGCATTTTTATTTATTTATTAGTTTTTATGCAGCAAATATATATATATATATATATATATATATATATATATATATATATAATCCAGCTTGGATGACCTCATTTAGTTGTTTCTTTCTATGTGAATATTCTTGGATTCCTTTCCTGCAGTTGGGTCATGAGATCTCATGATAAATACATGTCTTTTTGTACTATCACTGGGGACACTTTCAATATTTTAAAGCTGCAGGGGCTGTTCCACCCAAGCTGTCCACATGGGGGAGACAGAAACACCCATTAGAGTTACTAATGATGATTATGTCACACAGTTAAAATGGGTTTGATGACAGCTCAGCCTCCTGTAATAGACTGTATACTCACAGTCTATTATCTCATTCAGACATACTGTATATAGAGAGGACGATTAGGTCAGGTATGGGGAGAGTAAGGAGATGTTACAGCTTGCTGCACTTCAGGAGCTCGGGAAAGCCTCTTTGACTCTTTCTACTATAAAATAAAGGTATTTGTCTGTATTCTGGAAGCACAGTTATATGAATTAATATGAATGATACCATGTGTGTCTCATTGACCTAACAGCTATCTAACAGTGTCTGCAGTTTAGAATGTGAATTTCTGCTGACAGATTCCCTGGGACACTGGGATACCATGTTATCCACTACATAAAAGCTATAGTACTTCACCATGAAACTCTACAGGTGGATTCGTATAAAATAAGTGGGGAAAAAAGAAAGAAAACAGGAAAGAAATATATGCTTTGTTAAATCCGAGAGAATTATGGATCTCTTCTATTAAAATGATTTCATTAATTCCCAATACATTATGATACAATAACTAAAGAGATTTGGTAGGTGTCTTTCAAGCAGGCCCTCATTTTTTCTTTTTTTGTTGATTAGTTTGTTATGACGGACTATCTGAATATTGTCTGTATACACACCCACAGAATTGTAAAATGATGCATGATACTTTAGTGCTATATAAATGTTAATTATTATTATTATTATTATTATTATTATTATTAATTGTATTAGTTATTATAAGGAATAAAGTCCAACAACAAAAGTATTCTTCCTGTTGACCAAAGTTGCGGCGTAGGCCTCTTTTTAAGCTATCCTGTAAATCCTCCACTATGCCATATTTTGGGAGGATGTCTTATTTTCGGGGAAACAGGGTACCAGGTGTCTCCCTGACCTATCAGTTATCTAACAGTTTCAGCAGTTTGGAACCTGAACTGCAGACACTCTGCTGCTGGGTTTATGCCTAGGGCAGCATAAACTAGTGACAAAGACACTGATGCATTACTAACATTGTTCTATTTAGACTTTCTTAAGTTACCAGCATCATTATAGAGGACATTATGGGGAAGATTTATCAAAGTGTGTAAAAATTAGACTGGTGCAAACTGCCCACAGCAACCAATTACAGCCCAGCTTTCATTTCACCAGAGCTGGAAGCTGAGCTGTGATTGGTTTCTGTGGGCAGTTTGCACCAGTCTAAATTTTGCACCCTATGATAAACCTGGGCCTAAGTGTTGTGCACTTATCCTCACCGATATTTGTGTGCGCATAGTAGTCCTTGATAATCATGAGGATCCACTCCTGTTTGGCAGCCAGTTGTCAATCAGTGACGGAGAGAGAGCAGTACTGCGTGGCCGCTGTTCTCCTGCATTTTAGGGGAATGGCTGCACAGAACAATGTAAGTGATACACAAATCTGCTCACAATCGAAATTACTAGTTTATTCTGTCCTTAGATAGGGCAGCATAAACCTAGTGATAGATTGTAACATTAGTGAATACACTTGGTTTAAAGGAGAGTCGTAAGTCTACAGCAGGTAAAGTATTATATATATGTGACAAGCTGAAAACAATTTGTCTATAGGATATTTCAAACAGATATAAATGGCTCTTTGAGTGCACAAACCATATTTACTGAAAAATGTAGAAGAATATTGCCATCTTCACTTTTCATTTTATTTTGCTCCAACATACCTGTCCAAACAGTGTGGACAAGAAACCACTCCTGTTTCATCTCAGATTTAATTCAAACAAAGTTAGAAGGAAGAATCAATTTCCAGGCATCGCCTGAAGGCAATCACTGAAGTCCAGCATTGGGACTTTAGTCTTGTTAAAGTTTTATCTTTTATAACAAGACAAAAAGCCTGGCACTCAGCCAGACTCTGTTGAGCTGCATTCTTGTGGTGTTTGATCATTTAGGCTAAAGGATCCTCTGTACAGGTTTCCAAAATGTAATATAGATTGTATTTAATTGCAACTTGGTCACAATTAGAAACAATGTAGAGTGAATAGTGATACAAATGTATCACTACTTTAGAGTTAGATTGTAGAAGAAGTACTTAAGTTATCATTGTAATTTTAGATAACTGTTCATTATAAACTGTCATGTACGTATAGGAGGAATAGCACAATTTCTAGGAATTACATAACTTGCATATGCCATATTTACTTGTTTTACCCCTCTTCAGCAGTTAGCTTTCCCTGAGTCATGCTCTAGAGTGGATGGAGACTCAGATGAGTGGATGAGTAACTCAGATATTTTCCATAGACAGGACTAATGAATAACGTCTACTTTCCTATCTCTCTGTAACAAGCCTTAGAAATAGCAGCATCATGGATGACATTATAAAACAGTACTGGGCAGTGTAAGCTGTGAGTCTAGCACAAGGTGAGATAGTTAGCAGTATCTCTCTTTTTCATTCTCCCCTCTCTCTACACTTCTATGGGTATTGTAATCTGATCTGTTAGTAAAGCTATCTGCTTTATGGATTCCTCTTAGATTTATGAGAACAGGAAAGTAAGATGGAATGGAGCATAGATAATGAACTTTTTTGCTAATAAGTTATATTTTTTGAATTTCTTAAATTTGCTTTATTATTGATTTACGCCGAGTTGTTTGGCAATTACACTTCATAATGTAAATGGTAAGGCAGTATTTATAATGACTGATCAGTTGAAAGGAATCCACTAAGAGCATTTATATAGTACTGATGTCTGGCTTAACCAGTTATTTGTGTGTTATAAAGTATATGTAACTTCAAACGTTAAGTTATTTTGCTTTCTAAGCAAAATACTGAACTGTAGTTCTTCTTACACTATTCTACGAGCCATCAGTCTCAAATGGGAAACATTTTAGCATATTCTTAATTTTCGTCATTACTTGATATGAGGTACACTGGTCCCTCTGAAAGTGAAGAAATTTGATTCACTACAGTGTTTATTTGATTTAAAGAAAACCCATATTCCCATAGCTATATAATTAGACTTCAATGAAACTAATTAGCTAAAACCCAATCCACATAGAAGTCCACGTAGCTGACAGACTATCCAAACAATGGTAGAAATGTTGATAACGGTAAGGAGAATAACATTAGCTGGAAAAGGCCTGATGAGATTTAGAGGTTTGCTATACTGTTTCTAAATAGTTTGCAACATCCTCAGTAACACAATGAAGGACTGATCATATAAAATGTATATTTATTAGAAAGGTTTTAAGAAATGAATAATATAAAACATATTGCAACCACTGTAAGTGAATCTGTCAGCTGCAATTCATGTTTCAAACTGCTGACACTGTTAGATAGCTGTTCAGAAAGGGATATATGTGGTACCTTTCATATATCCAGCTGTGCTTCCTTAACATAGAAAAATACAGTATATTGCTCTGAGGAGAACTGAGAGGAGCTAATCAGAAATGAAAGGGCACAGCACTCACCAATGTGGTCCCACAAATCAAATCTTCTGATACATGACTTTGATGTTGACCTTGACTTTGTCAAAATTTTATGAAATTATAGTTCCCCTTTAAGGCACAACTAGCACTTGGTATATTTCTTTAAATTAATGTATAAAGTTGTGTGAATTGCTTACCTATATAAAATCATCACCTACGTATTCCTACAAGTCTATATTGGAAAATTTGTGCATGCTTTGACTTTATTTGCAAGCCACCAGTGGGTTAACAAATGTAATTTGTAAATATTCCAATATACCTCATGGTACAAACAAAACAGATTCAGGATTACAGTATGTGTTCTCTTCTGTATTAAACTTCAGGCCTGCAATACTGGAAAACCTTTTAGAACATCCCAATCTCCTGGAGCAGCACTAATTCTATTTGCCTATACCAGTCTACCAGTCAACATACAATTATGAGGAATCATTCATTTAGGTCACACGTTTAGGGAGTTGGTCCTTAATAAAATGAGAACAGACTATCGAGAAGTAGGTCTCCAGCTAAGATGTCTTCTTTTAATATATAGCCGTCTTGTAGCTATATATGTGTTTTAGGGACAAATGATAGTAATAAAAAAAAAAAAAAAAACAATCATACTGCCAATACAACTCCCACATAAGCAATTACTATCTCTTCTAGACTCCTGAACAGCTGCTTAACTATGCAGTAGAAACGACTTGGAGGTTTATCATAGCAAAGAGAGGCAGATTTGCTTTTAAAGAGGACCAATCACCTAAATGTAACTGTCCCTATTATGAAAGTATATCTCTCCCTAACTCTATTCATGAAGATACAGACTGCATTTGCAGTCTGTATCTTTATACTTTACCTGATCCTCTGTTCCCTGGCTGTTCCGGTGGGCGCCGCCATCTTGATGACGTCACTTGCGTTCCAGCGGTGCGTTCCAGCGTGACGTCATCAAGATGGCGCCGCCGCCGGAACAGCCAGGGAACAGAGAATCGGGTAAAGTATAAAGATACAGACTGCAAAGGCAGTCTGTATCTTCATAGATAGACTTCATGAAGATACAGACTGTATTTGCAGTCTGTATCTTTATACTTTACCTATCCTCTGCTTCAGTGCCGCACGGCCGGGCGCCGCCATCTTGATTACGGGCCTTGCGTTCCACCGCTGGAATGCAAGTGACGTAATCAAGATGGCGGCGCCGGCCTTGCTGCACCGAAGAAGAGGATAGGTAAAGTATAAAGATACAGACTGCAGAGGCAGTCTGTATCTTCATAAATAGATTAGAGGAAAGGGACTAGAAAATACACAGCGATCTTGCGCTGTATAGCGCGAGATCACTGTGTATTAACGGAGCGGCGGGCAAAGGATCATGGGAACCTTTCCTGCCGCTCTGCATGACGGGAGTTTCCTGTCTCGCGCCGGCTCTTTTGAAAAGAGCCGGCTCGAGACAGGAAAATAAAAAGTGAATAATTAAAAAACGTGACAATAAAAATAATAAATTATATTTACAAATGTTAATAAAATGATGATTTACATCTAATTAGGGAAAAAAAAATTTTTAACTTTCGTCCATGATTGGTTCTCTTTAAGGACTCTAGGAAAGTTCTATGATAACCCTCATGGAATCCTTAACAATAATACTTGTAACCCTGACAATAGGTATACCTAAAATGACTAAATAAAGGCCTAGTACAAATGGCTGTAATACTGCATTGTCAACAAACTTAAAGCGATAATTGGGATGGGATCTTAATCTTTGAGGCAGGATTCAATCCTGTGTCTAGCTTCAAATATACACTATCTGCATTTACTAGTATACATATATTTGTAATGGGCGCTGTCACCATAAGCTTTTGATGTGTCATACAGACATAGCAAGTGCTTGATCAGTAAGGGCCCTAACACTCTCTCCGCTCTGTGTCAAGTGACAGAGAGGGCCACATAATGTAAGTCTATTGGGCCATCTCGCTTATATAGACAGAGATGGGCACGTTTCAGTGTATGTCTCTCCCAGCTCATTTTCCTGACCGGACCAGTTTTTGTAACAGGTACACCTTAAAGGTAAAGTGAAATGTCTTTACCCCGACAAATGTATGTTTGGGGAGATTACAGTGATGCCTTGGATTACGAGCATAATTTGTTCCGGGATCGCGCTTATAGTCTAAATCCACTCTTAAACCAAAGCAAACTTTCCCATAAGACATCACTGAAATGCAGACAATTGGTTCCATACGCGAAAAATTATGATTTGTTATTCTAAATAAGATGTAGAACAGATCAAACAAACATTCAGAAACTGCAGAATATGTCATATTTAGAGATAAGCGAACCTCGAACATGCTTGAGTCCCTCCGAACCCGAACTTTCGGCATTTGATTAGCGGTGGCTGCTGAAGTTGGATAAAACTCTAAGGTTGTCTGGAAAACATGGATACAGCTAATGACTATATTCATGTTTTCCACATAGTCTTAGGGCTTTATCCAACTTCAGCAGCCGCCGCTAATCAAATGCCGAAAGTTTGGGTTCGGAGGGACTCGAGCATGCTCCAGGTTCGTTCGTCTCTAGTCCTAACACTCTCTCCACTCTGTGTCAGGTGACAGAGAGGGCCACATAATGTAAGTATATTGGGCCATTTCGCTTATATAGACAGAGATGGGCACGTTTCAGTGTATGTCTCTCCCAGCTCATTTTCCTGACCGGACCAGTTTTTGTAACAGGTACACCTTAAAGTTAAAGTGACATGTCTTTACCCGACAAATGTATGTTTGGGGAGATTACAGTGATGCCTTGGATTATGAGCATAATTTGTTCTGGGACCAATCTTATAATCCAAATCTTCTCTTAAACCAAAGCAAACTTTCCCATAAGAAATCACTGAAATGCAGACAATTGGTTCCATACGCCAAAAAATATGATTTGTTATTCTAAATAAGATGTAGAACAGATCAAATAAACATTCAGAAACTGCAGAATATGTCATATTTAGAGATAAGCGAACCTCGAACATGCTAGAGTCCATCCGAACCCAAACATTCGGCATTTGATTAGCTGGGGCTGCTGAACTTGGATAAAGCTCTAAGGTTGTCTGGAAAACATGGATACAGCCAATGACTATATCCATGTTTTCCACATAGCCTTAGGGCTTTATCCAAGTTCAGCAGCCACCGCTAATCAAATGCCGAACGATTGGGTTCGGGTGGACTCAAGCATGCTCGAGGTTCACACATCTGTAGTCATATTATAGATTTCTGAACAGTAAAGCAATCAGCATGTGGAATATAATGTAAAGTGCAGAAACCTGAAAAAGCAGCAGCAGTTTGTAGATGCAGCATGGAGCTGCAGATCCCCATAATGCAGTAGCGTAGTACAACAGGCTAGAATAGAGAAGCAGGGCTGCTATCAGAGGTCTGCATGGTGGGAAGTGAGAATCACAGAGCTGAGCTCTGCTATGATTTGGAAGGTGAGGGAAACCAGGATCAGAGTACAGTATAGTAGACCACACCATGCAGACTATTCCCCTCCCCCACTCCCCCTCCCACCCAGTACAGAGAGCTCTTAAACCAAAGTAATGCTCTTAATCCAAGTTACAATTTTGAAAAACTGTGAGCTCTTCTTGAAAAATGCTCTCAATCCAAGTTACTCTTAAACCAAAATACCACGATATATATATAGTGTTTCAATATCACAAAAATTGTTGTGATTTTTATCTCTGGTTCTCTATTAAATGTATTGAACATGATGGTAGATTTTGCAGAATGCTCTACTTTTTCTTTAACGTCAAGGTTTTACTAGGACCATTTTACAATGATTTGTGACTCCACTTGAAAACATTGCAAGCAAGAGGCCTGTTTCTACTACAAGCGTAAACTTTTCTCTGTAAAATATATTTCCTCTTTCGCCTACATTGGACACCAAGTAGTGATGTTAAGTGGTAAATAGAAGAGATCAGTGCAAAACAAGCACCAGTTCACGATCTCTCATTAATACCTGCTGTTTTATGCCTCCTCAGGTTCACTTACACTAACTTCTAAAGCCAATTCAACATTATAACGCAGCTCCTCTAGGCTGTGCTGATCTAGAATATTGGTGATTATCTTGGGAGGTGATGAAAAAGAAGGGGGAAAAGATGAAAATCAATACATTAGGGTCGATAGTCTCACAGAGAGAATATTGGCTTATGCGACAAGGAAGCATATATCCAAAGAAGATTGCTTGTTCATTGCTAATGAAAGTCTGTTTTAATTAAAATACGGCCAGGGCTTAATTGTCCATTCATGCCTTGTATTGTGATAAATTCCCATTGATCATAAGCTGAAATAGCTTATTGGATATGGGTATATAATTTGCTAGTATCATAAAATGCCTTTTCAAGCAGACAGAGCTTGCTAGCAACTATGAAAGGAGCTGTTCAGCCTCAGTTTAACATTTCAATAAGCAAGTAATGAATAAATACATGTATATAAGAATATTTTATAAAATAATACACTACTTTAATTGAGAGCATTTGCTAAGTAGAACACATTTAGTGATGACACAGTGACTTATGTATAATTATATGAAATTAGAACAGTATTTAGTAGTACTAGTGTTGGCGTACTATAAGTATGGAATTATTTTTGTTGCATCCACCATATTCTTTAACACTCTTATTCTGCTCGATCTAAGCCCTTTTCTTTTCAATACAATTCATCCAGAAAATGCTTGTAATTCATTGATAAAATATGATTCATTGTCTTTAATTGCATTAGTGAAGAAAAATTACATGTTTACCCCTAAGCAGTTTGATAGAATTTACTCTCCCATAGAAATCATAAAGCCAGAACATGAGAATAGACTTTATGAGGGTCCCCACATTGGCTCTCCTTTTTCTAAACTTAATTCCTTTTTTCTTACTTCTAGACTCCACACAACTGTTGCTTGGAGGTAAATGTTAATGTCTCTACTTCTTAAATTAACCTATTGTGGCTTTTAAGAGGTTCTCCACCCTAATAACTACATTCGGAGAAGGGGGCGGTGTCTGACCTCAGTACCCCCCGTCGATATCCAGATTGGGCCCGGCTCCTTTGTTATGAATACAACTGCGAGTACGGCACGTGACCTGCAGCTCTATTCATTTGTATGGAGCTGCCGGACAGAGCCAAGTGCTGTACTAGGTAATTTAACCTGAAGATAGCAACCTATTGCGTACCATCCCCAGAGCACTTATCCAGCCTGCGCTTGGCTAGCCCGCTCATTAGAAGGGACGGTCAGATGCTCTCTGGGCAGAAGCTCCAAACGGCCTTACTGGATTGAGGATTAAACTGCAAAGTGCGCAGAAATGTTGCTGAGGATGAATGTAAGAGACTTACCTTTATCCTCAGCGCCCTGTACGCAATAGGGGAATATCAGCAGGTTAGATTTGTTTCTTTTTAAAGCGGACCTGAGAGCAAGTTTTTGATACCTATGCCTTTTGAGGCCTGCATATTTCAACTGTCTTACTCTTTTGTTCTCAGAGTGATAAGCTACCATCACAGGATTCTGGCAGTAACCTAACCCCTTGCCTACTTCAATTTAGAGCTCAGGAGTGCTTGGCGAAGATATGTATGGTAGGATCAGGAGAGACCTTAGGGTCCTTCTAGCAGATTTACTGCTAATGATGGCCCAGCTTTATCAATCTGCCTGAAACCAAAACTGCCTGCTTTCGCCCAAAGCAACCAATCACAGCTCAGCTTTAACCTCTTAAGGACGGAGCCAATTTTAGTTTTTGCGTTTTCGTTTTTTCCTCCTTGTGCTTAAAAGGCCATAGCACTTGCATTTTTTCACCTAGAAACCCACATGAGCCCTAATTTTTTGCGTCACTAATTGTACTTTGCAATGGCAGACTAAATTTTTCCATAAAATATGCTGCAAAACCAGAAAAAAAGTTTTATGCGAGGTGAAATTGAAAAAAAAAAAAACACACAATATGTTCCTCAAGTCGGTACGATTAAAACGATACAGGAAAAAAAGTTCCTTAAAATTGCTCTATTCCCATGCTTATAACGCTTTTATCCTTTGGTCTATAGGGCTGATTGAGGTGTCATTATTTGCGCCATGATGACTTCTTTCTATCGGTACCTGGATTGCGTATATGTGTCTTTTTGATCGCTTTTTATTACAATGTTTCTGGATTTGATGCGACCAAAAATGCGTAATTTTTGCACTTTGGCGGGTCTTTACGCTTACGTCGTTTACCATGCGAGATCAGGAATGTGATAAATTAATAGTTTGCACAATTACACACGCGGCGATACCAAACATGTTTATTTATTTATTTTTTTTATTTTTATAAAATGGGAAAAGGGGATGATTCAAGCTTTTATTAGGGGAGGGTTTTTTTAATCAATAAAAACACTTTTTTTTTACTCTAACGGTGTAATTAGCGTGAGCGGCAATCTGCCTGATCCTGCTAATGGCTGCAGTCCTGTGCTGCAGATAGCAGTCGGGATCGCAGCAGTTCAGAGCAGGGTCGCAGTGCGGCCCACCTCTGAACACCTCTTGTGGACAAATGCCGTACGGGTACGGCGTATGTCCTTAAGAGGTTAATATCTTAACAATCTCTGGTAAAATGAAATCTGAGCTGAGATTGGCTTTAAACACAAACGTGTTCATGTAGTTATTTTTACAATCCGCTTAACATTATTGTCGGCAGCAGATCCCCTGTTTACACGAGGAGACGTGCTGCCAACAACAATAATTTTCATGCCTTCATAACAGATTCGATCAATGACAAACAAGCATTTTATCATTTGTTGCTTAGTCACTGGTTAATGATTGGAAAGTAACATTTATAGAGAAAATTCTTTGGGCAATCATGGTCCATGTGAAAAGCCCTATATGGTATACCAAAAAAGACTAGAAAATCAAAAGATTTATTTTACTGATACATGCTTGTTTAGTAGGTGTAGGTTTAGTGTGCTAACAATCTAAGTTAACCTTGGCATGCTATATATTTCTTTTAGGACATGCATGCAAATATAAAGAGCTTTTTACCTGATAAAAATGTCCATTTATCGCAAGCATTCTGAAGCTATCGATCTAATGTCTGCCATAGCAAAGAAGCATAGTGTGATTAAACCTCTTCTTATATCATAGTGATAATGTCATAATCATTGCAGAAGCTTTATTACCTATCCCTTCCAGCCCAATAAAGTTTCAGATCATAATGGGTTTAATAGTTACTATTATTACACATTGATTTTTCCATCTCGGCTTTACGCTTACAGCGCACTTGCCAAGTCTGCATGCTGCAATGGCTTGCTCTTCCTATTTGTTTTATCTATTTATTTTGGAGGAATGCCTTTTTTATGGTTTCATTACACATGCCAAAATCAATATTGTATTAAGTGTGCCACTCAATAAGTGAGCGCATGGTCCCTGACCTGCATCCATTCCCCTCTGTAGGGAGAAGGGACCACACAGTTGAGCTAGATTAACCTTTTCTATACCACACCACTCTATGCTGCCCAGCTGATTTTTTTTTTTTTGTTGTTGTTGAAAACGTGTCAATCTGAGATGTCTATCCATCCATGCATCTTTATGCCCAACATTTTGTATCTTGTAAGCCACATTTAATTTTGTGTAACCTTTGGGAGCCACATTGAGTGGTAAAGGGGTATTCTAGTATACAAAACTCGACCCGATTTAAAATTATGTTGTAAAATGTCAACATCTTCAGTATATAGTAAGTATACTATAGCATTATAAACAAGCGCTGGTGACATTTGACACATGCAGTGAAGTGAGGTGTTCTGGCACCTGCACACTCTTGATTAATGTTTAAAGAAGTTTCCATCATCTGAAGAGTTAAATGGAAAAATAAAGTTAGTGCACCAATTTACTGCCATTGGCAGAAGCAGAACCACATTCAGAAGCAACCTCAGTGCACCTCAGTCGACTGTGATGATTGACAGTTCCAGAGAATTATATTACAATACTAATAATAGGCTACAGAAAGTAGCACTAGTGTCAATGCAGAATGTGTAATGTTAGTGTTATGTAATTCATTGAGAGCCAATAAATGCAATGCATTTTTACCATCTCCACACAGAGAAGATATAATACATTTATATTGTGCAGCGTATATCCTGTAACAACTTATTTGCTTCATAATATCCCTTCACAGACACTGTTAATCACTCTTGATCTCTTTACACTGTTATAAGGGCCTGCACCCTAAAGATATGTTCACACCATCAAAATGGCAGCCATTTTTACTGGATCATTAAACGGCAACCAATGTATTTGTATAATAATGGCCATAGTTTTAAAATAAAGAGAATTATTTGCCATCAAATGATGGCCATCCAATAAGAACAGTCCTGATTTTGATGATGTGTGAACACAGCCTTAACGGCTAAAAAAAAGGTATGAAAAGCATATTGGTGTACTCACCCATCCACTAATATGCTTTTCTGAGCGCTTCCACCGCTTTCCGCCATTTTGGGATTCTTTTGTGTGTCGTCAGTCCTCATCGATGGACAAAGGGGGTAGTGGGAAGGGGGGATTATTAGGGTTATATTTTTCTTAACCAGATAACCCCTTTAAGAAGAAAAAATAATGTTGATGTCTAATCTTGTTTATACCGTTTTAAGTGCAACCATCTTTTAAGGCCATGTAGACTTATATTTTATTTATATATTTTAATATAGGTTTTATATTATATTGGCAATAGCCACAGTACAGTGTACAGTATAAACTTGTACTCCGCTTGGTTACTATGGGGAAAAAAACCAACTTTTATCTGTATTGAATTGTCAAGATGCAAACTGGAGAATAAAGGAAATTGTAGAGAAATTGTCTGTGAAAAATAACATATCACTAGTTTTATATAAGCGGTCCAGATGCTGCCATAATTGTCAAGATTGCAACCCAGAGGCTGAGTTGTCAATATGTTGTAAATATGTTGTAAATGTGTATTCCAAAGAGGCAGAAAAGGAGCTGGTTTATATGAATGGAAACCAGAACAATCTTTTCAGTTGGGGTTGAGGCTTAGCTCAAGGAATTCCTAAATGCTATTCAAGGGATGGGCCGGTTCATTAATACAAACTTGAAACTTCTAAAAGGTCAAAATATCACGGGGTATTTCAGGACAGAAAACTATTTCCTGCAGAAATTTCTCTAAATGTTGGTACCAGGAACAGATAAATGTCAGGAACAGTAACTAAGTCCAGCCAAGACATGTATCCTGAGGGAAAGCTCATTTAATCTGCCATTTTCTCATACTGGCCAATTTGCCAGCTTCCATCTCCAGAGTGCACTTTTAGAACACATCAGGTTTTCTGGTAGAACATAAGCAAAAGCAATCAGTGTAGTGTTTGTAGTTATTTTATACGGTTATGTCTGCAGTATAATTCACTTGAAAAGCCGATGATTACTGCACAAAGTTCATTCTTAAATGTGAGCCATGCTACATTTATATTTCTTCCTTGATGTTTCTCTCAAGAATCAATAAGACTGTTTGATGTCATTCTCATTTTTTTCTATTTCCAAAACTTAAGAGATTCTAATACAAAAAAAGGAACTGTATAACAAATACTTAAAGACAGACTCCAGTAACATGATAAAATCTTTCCTGCTGGACCTCCCGCTGTCTAAACATCTAATGCACACTTGTAGATAAATAAAATATATACTTTTTCTTTAGCTCTGGGACTCAGCAGTCATTTTCCCTGTAGAAATGCAGACCACAGAAGTGCTAGTGGCATGTCATTAATATTACTATGCCTATAGAATGAGGGAATGCCAGGGTAGTCACCAGCGCACAGCAGTGTTCACCCAAACAAACTAAGGCAATGCTAGGCAAAAATATTCTGTGAAAGTCTCTTTAACAAGTGTTTTTTTTTTTCCTTGTTTTTTCTTTCACACAATGTATTTTTTGAATTAATCACGGCCGTTGTTGCAATTTTCAATAATGGCTATGATTAATTCAAAATATACTTTGCATTGAAAATGAATGGAATTCCTGCCAGCGTGTATACACATAGTATACGCTCCGGCAGGGATTGCAAGCGGCCGCACGGAAAACTGACATTAAATAGCATCCGCACAACACTGACAACTCACACAATGGAAAGTGCAGCTCCGGACGCACTTTCCATTGTGTGTTATTGTGAATTGGGATGCATGCGCATGCAGCCCAATTTAACGTGCGTGCGCCTGCATCCCAATTTAACATAAATGAAGTTAATCAGGCCGGTACTACAGTACCCGCCGGGATGGTCTTCACTGACACCAGCTGTTCTGTGACCAGTGTTTTACAGTGTGGCCTAAAGGGGAATTTTACAGTGAGGCCTAAATGGGAATTTCCATCACACTAAAACATGGCCTTCCTGCCCCTCCAGCCAGTTCTGGAAGTTATAGACAGCTGAGCAAGCTGTCTTACACAATTTGTATAACTCCTATTGACCTAAATGGGAGATGCATAAATGATATTTCATCGGGAGCTACACTGGTCAAGTAATTCCATTTGTTTTTTTTACTTACTGGTCACCTCTGGTAGCCACAAACAGGCTGTGTGTGTGTGGCGATGGTTTAAAGAACCAGGGTTGTTTGGATGTCAGAGAAGACAGAAAACAAGTGGCATGACTAAAGGAAACTTGTATTACAGTACTTTATATATAACTGTTTTTAGTCTACATAAAAATGGGCAGCACACATTGCCCCTATGCAAATACCATTAAAAGGTGACCCAGCCCTGCTTTTCTCTGCAGATACAAGAACTTGTCCGGTATGCTACTGTCTCAGAGTTTGACCCTTAGTTCACTATATAATGTCACCTTTTGTGTGTGTTTTTCTTACCAACAATAAGTACTAATGAGCCTTTCTTAAGAATGACTAGAGGTAAAAGAAAAACCATTATTACTCATGTAAGAAGCAGGCTAGAAATAGATGGTCATTTTGTTCTTGTGAGGCACACACTGACATTGAGACACAATGAGCATTTGAAGTATGTATCTTGTTGCTTGCCTACCTGCTGGATTGGAAAGCTGGCCTCTAAACCCTCCCTCTTAAGAACATTAAAAGCAGACAAAGGCCTTTGTAATCCTTTCTCAGCCAATCATGCATTGCATATTTCTTTTCCTCTCTGGTTCCAGCTAAGAAGTTTAAAAAGAAAAAAAAAGGCGAAATCAAAGACAGTGCCTTTTATGCAGGCTGAAAGTCAACCAAGCCGCATGGTTAAAAAGGCAGAGTGAGATTCTATCTTACTCTCTGTAGACGTCTTGAGTTACCTGAGATCTATTAGCTATAATTCAGAAGACTTTGACTAAGAAAGGTAAAGCCAGGGTCAATCAATTACACTGTGCAGAGTGAATGGATTATTTTGCCTTCTATGGCCAGAAAGAGGTGGTTCCAGCTTAGTCTCATAATTAAGACATGACGGGCCTACTACAATTTGATGTCTCGGAATACACCAGAAATGTACAGTGAGATGTCCAAGATCTCTGGGAACTTTGTAAAAAAGAACAAAAAAACTAAATTTCAGCTAATAATTTTACAGACAAATGTCAACAGCTCACAATATATGAATGTATGAACACATAAGCAGCGTTCATTGTAAACTGTAAAATGATGTCAAAATAATCTGAACATGACCCCCCCCCCCCGAAAATAAATATATATATATATATATATATATATATATATATATATATATAATAAAAAATAATAGTAATAATAATAATAATAATAATAATAAGGGATACACACTCACTAGCATAAAGCTCCTAGTTTTGTGGAATATCCCAGAATTTACATAATATTGGAAAACATGCCCCCTCATCAGGCTACTGTAGATGTATATTACATGCAGTACAGCCAGAGTGTTAGTCCAGCCTTTGTTTTGCCGCCCATGTATGCATTGTGAAAATGTATATTTTGAGCGAAGCAGTTTTTTTTTTCATAAAAGAGAGAGAGAATGAGAGGTATCCATGTTTAAAAGTTGTAGTACATGTTTCAAATTTATAAACCCATGCCATGCTCACTGTGTTGTGCAAATTTCTTGAATGTTTGTTTCTAGTGAAATGATCTCTTTTAGTCTATTATACTCTAGACTGAAAAGAATTATTTTTACAGACTGAGGTTTTTAAACACGGAATATTAAGCCACTAGAAAGATATGCAAAACAATCAATAAGTATATAAATGAATATAATGATAGAATTTAATTACATTAAATATAAGAATACAGCACACTAAACCTAGAGAAGAGCCAAAATAGCATTCAGCCATAACCATAAGCCAAGGTCACAGCATTTTATATCTTTTATGATTATTATTATTTGCTTATTTATTTATTTATCTATATAGCGGATATGAACCTTTTCCCCCAGCATACATTATGTGCCTTAATGCTCAAGTAATAATAATAATAATAATAATAATAATTATTATTATTATTATTATTTTCATAGTCACTTCCCAAGTGGTGTAACTTTTTTTTTTTCAGCTTTCCATTGAGAAAGGAACATCAGGGATTATGTAAAGTTAAAATGTATTTTCTATACTTTTTTTGTAACTTATATTTTTTCCCCATAAGAGGACTTTTACAGCGACCATCAGATCACTAGTATAATACACTGCATAACGCTGACAAACACTATAACCATAACAGGCCTGGAGACCTAATGGCACTGGTGACTGCATCACTGAGATGCCAATTGCTAAGTACAGTGCAGCAGATTCTTTACACGCCTGAGAAAGAAAGCCCCGCACATCCAAGGTAAATAGAATAATGCATTTTTTTAAAGCAACTTAACAAAAAGAAAAACACACTGTATACAGCATTAGGCCAAGTTCACACAGCGCATAACACCGACCGTTATGTGACCTGGCCATGTCACAGAACCGCCGGTGTCAGTGAAGTTTATCCCGGACAGTTCTACATCCGTGTGCACCCGCATCCCATTGTGCCGCGCTCTCCATTGTGTGACCTGTCAGGTTTGTGCGCCCGCTATTTAATGAATAGCGGCCACAAAAAACTAACATGTCAGTTTTTTATGTGGCCGCTAGGGATCCTGGACGGCACATATACCATGTGTATACACTCTAGCCGTGATTCCCTCTGACTGCAGTACAACGTAAGTTTTGTATTAATCACAGTCGTTGATTAATACAAAACTTACATTGTGTGAACATAGCCTTAAAAATGCAAACTCCCCCTATATATAATAAATAGCTGCGTAATCATATGATTTACCTTGGTGCTTGACCCTTTTAATTTCTTGAATAATTCATTCCAATCTGTGTCTCCTCTCCCTTCCAGATTACTTTCCATTTTTCCCTATATTAGTCATTATTTTTGGCTTATAATACTTCTTAATAATTCTATTGATTTTACCAATTAGGCCTTATTTTTTTGCTTTACACACTTTGTCTAGAAGCATAGCTTATGCTTCTGAACTCTAAATAAATCCTTTACAGGTTACAGCATAATATACCTGTATATATGTAAAATATTCTGCGTCTTTCAACCACACTTCCCTACTAAGTGTTTCATTCCTCTTAATATTTCCGTTACATCAAATAAGTGATTAACTCTAATAACTCTCTTATTTACCCAAAAAAGATAGTCTTGTAGTTTATCCAGTTGTATAAGACTATCCATAGTACACATCTTCTTCTTTGACAGAAGTCATAGGTATTACATATTAATTAAAAACAAGGACCTATATTTTTTAGGTGTAATACACAATGCATCCCTGACCATACATACTGCACTTGGAGACACTAAGCTGTGAAATAGTTTGATATACAATAAAACACAAATTACATTTCAACACTTTCTTTAGATTTTCTTTCCAAGGAAACCAAGTACTGTAGCTCATACTGATGAATTACCAAGTCTTTGCTAGTAGAAAACCTTAACCTTCTGTTAGGGCACTCTAGAGAACACCACAAAAGGCCAACACATTTGTTTCAAAAAGAGATGGTGTCTAAAGCTTTCAAAAGTCTATGAACATGAACAGAATTACCGAAGACATAAAAGTACTCCTATCATCAGAGTATACGACTACCTGGTTACACCAATGTATTATAGGGCCAGTATCCACCCTGTACAATAAGGAAAAAGTAATGCAGTTAGCTTATCACAAGCTACTATTATCAATCTCTTGCAGCACTACAATTCTATCCATTAGATGGAACAGCTACCATGGGAGTCTTTAGTTAACACTAAATGGAAGAACAGCAGGGTTTATTGTTATGCAGAGTTACTTTACCTTCTTAAACTATCTCTATTAAATTGTTTTATGAAGAAGGCTTTGGAAAGATATTTTAATTTCACATGCTTTACACAACGCATACATATGGCAGCTTTACAGCTCCTATTAATTGGACCATATTAACTATTAAACATCATTAAATGGGAAAGAATGCATGAGGCTAAGGCTATACAATTCCCAGCAAAGTGATGGAATCCCCACCACTAGAGGATGGACAACCAGCTTTCTTACTTCAAAGCAAATATACTAACCCCATATATGATAGTAAACAATGTCCATTTAATAGCTGAACATTCAAGGCCCATGCTGTCTAGTTTAGACAAGTGAAAGTAAATTTATTTTATAAATGGGATCATTCAGTTTTGAAGAAATAATACAGAATTAACTGTTAAGGGAAAACATTTATTAATTCAATGGAACATATCTTTTGAATTAATCATGGCCGTTGATGCAATTTGCAACAATGGCCGTGATTATTTCAAATAATTTGTTGTGTGAACATAGCCTTAATTTGCATATCCAGAAAAATCTAACATTGAAGCCATGGTTTAGACCAGTGTCTCTCAATTCTAGCTCTCATGGCCCACCAACAGGTCATGTTTTGACTATATCCCGTACAAAGGACACCTGTGATAATACCTGATGCACTGAGTATAATTCTATCACCAGTGAAATACTAAGGAAATCCTCAAACCATGACCTGTTGGTGGGGCCTGAGGACTGGAATTGAGAATCACTGGTATAGACAGTTAGGTAGGCATCCGCCAATGTATTTTTGCCACTTAGGAGTCAGGTTAGATGTAAGTCTTCTAAGGAGCACTAAACGGCTAGGATGGCTTTGGAATTTCATTCTCTGTTGTGGAGTTCTAGCAAGATGCATCCTACCCATCTAAGCTATATCATGCCCCTTGGTAATTCATTTAAATCATGCAGCATTCATCTAATCTTTGGCTTCAGGTATGTTGCATAAATAATCAGCGAGACAAACATCTAAATATTACTCTCTCTTGATATTTTGGGTTTACTTGCTTTCCTGGAAATTATAATCAGCATTTTTTTCTAGCATATTTCATTCAGCCGGGACTATTTTCACCATTTCCAATGATGTTCCAAAAAATATTTCTGCACAATGGGAAAACAAGGTACAGTATAACTTTGTAAATCTGGAAGTTGGCATGTACTGTATGTGGCACGTGCCTCCTTATTACATGCTCTTAAAACATTTTCCTTTCATTAGAACACATTATTGATTGCTTCTTTTCCCCTGCACCCTGCCCCTTCGTTTTTATCCTTTCCTAGCCAGCTGTAACCTTTGTGGTCAGGTTCAGTGATATCCTTGTGTCCTTGACATTCTCCTTGGTCTGCCAGTTGTATGATACATAGGCACAGCATCTACTTCATGCCAGCTAATGTTTAGACCTGGCAGTCTCCTGTAAATCCCAAGAGAATTTGGCAGCAGCCAAGCTCCATGATTCCATTTCACACCATCTAAATGATTTATCAGAGTCGTTGTATGGGCCAGGATTCAGAACTGCTTTTTCAGGTTTTTAGAAGGGGCTTTGGTTTGGCTAATAAGGATTATCTGTCATTTTTGTCCACAATAATAAAAGGAACAGCATTGGCTATAAACTTGCAGGAGACTTGGAGTTATTTTGAAATAATGGACATCTACAGCACAGAATGTTAGAGTGCTCTTAGTCAATGCATCTGGGGGGATTAATCATGTAAAATAAAGGATTAGAACAAGCTTCTGACTCTGCAATGTAATGAATGCTGATTTTCTTTCACTGAAAGACAACAATATCACAGTTCATATTAGGTGCAATAAAGAGAAAGGTGTTTTAGGCAGCATTGAAATTGGGCTAGTTAGGAAAACTACAAAAAAAATATTTTTTTTGCTTTTACTTTTTTTGTGTTCTCATTCCCTTTAATTTTCTTTTTGAGACAATATGATGCATTTGCTATATTGACATATCACAATTATGAATAAAAAAGTACAGAGTGCTAGTAGTCACTAAACTCGCAACTAAAGTCACTAAGCTAGTAGCAAATAAGCTATGTTCATACTGTGTTAAATAAAAAAAAAAATTGAGAAAGGGCTTTTGCTTCTATTTAACCCCTTAACGACAAAGGGCGTATATTTACTTCAGAACGGGGCCGCACGGTGACCCCGCTCTGAACCGCCGCGATCCCGGGTGCCATATGTAGCCCGGGACCGCGGCTATTAGCGGGCACGGTCCGATCGCTGTGCCCGCTAATCAGGTAATCGGAGACAGCTGTCAAAGTTGACAGCTGCCTCCGATTACCGGCTGCAGCACTTCCCTGGTGTCTAGTGGTTGAGATCGCTCCTCCAGAACGTTGTCCCGGAGGAGCGATCTCTGTAACTGATGCCGGCCGGGGACCGCTCCAAGATAGCGCCATCCCCGGTTCGGCACTCGTTTGTTTTCGGCTGCAGCAGCCTAAAGCAAACAAGTGCCGATCTCATTGATCTTTGCTGTATATCTATACAGCAAAGATCTCAATGAGAGATCAGAGTGTATATACTAGAAGTCCCCCAGGGGAGCTTCTAGTATATGTGTAAATATACTATAATATAAAAAATCCCCTCCCCTAATAAAAGTCTGAATCACCCCCCTTTTCCCAGGTTATAAATAAAAATTAAAAAATAAATAAACATGTTTGCTATCACCGCGTGCGTAATCGCCCGAACTATTAATTAATCACATTCCTGATCTCGCACGGTAAACGGTGTAAGTGCAAAAAAATCCCAAAGTGCAAAATTGCGCATTTTTGGTCGCATCAAATCCAGAAAAATTGTAATAAAAAGCGATCAAAAAGTCGCATATGCACAATCAAGGAACCGATAGAAAGTAAACATCATGGCGCAAAAAATGACACCTTACACAGCCCCATAGACCAAAGGATAACAGCACTATAAGCATGGGAATGGGGCGATTTTTGTTAACAATGGTTTGAATTTTTTACAGGCCATCAGATACAAGAAAAGTTATACATGTTATATATTGTTTTAATCGTAACAACTTCAGTTTTACCCCAGGGCAAATGGCGTAAAAACAAATACCCCCAAATGTGCGTCTCTAGGTGGAAAAATGTAACTGCTATGGCCTTTTAAGCACAAGGAGGAAAAAATGAAAACTCAAAAATCGAAATTGCTGTGTCTTTAAGGGGTTACATAACATCAAATAACACCAAATTATAACAGAAGTCAGTGGAATGATGGCAGTCTATAGCACGCAAGGGGAGATATATCAAAGTGGTGTAAAGTAGAATTGTCTTAGTTGCCCCTAGCAACCAATCAGATTCCACTTTTCATTCCTCACAGATTCTTTGAAAAATGAAAGGTGGAAGCTGATTGGTTACTAGGGGCAACTAAGACAATTCTACTCTATTTCCCTCACAGTGTATTAAATAAAGGTTGTTGTTAAAATAATGGTCATGGTCATAATGGTTCTTTCAACCAATTTTTTTTACGTCCTTTGACCATCTTTACTACTAAATTCAAAAAACCTTTAAAAAAGAACCCCAATCAAAATGGCCTGAACTAGAATAATATACCAAAATCTGTCATTGTAATGATGGGCGCCAAAGCTGCAAATGACTGACGAGATTTGGAACTCAAAATGACTGACAAGGAGAAAACTGTGAGAAAAAAACGTGTTAAGGCTACGTTCACACAACTTAATAATATCATTAACAATTACCGTTTTTGAGTGAAAAGAATGTGCGTTGATAATTAAATCAATATGTTTGCATTTATTTCAATGCAACAACGGCCATAGTGTACACACACAGTATACACTGCAGCTGTTGTTAAACTTTCAGAAGTAGAAAATATTGAGCATGACTACTTTCTACGGCCACAGTTCAGCGAACATCGGCCGCAGAAAATAGTTGCCAGCCATACTTTACACTGTGTTTAATGCTTATTTGTATTGCAGGCACACCCAATGAAAGATAATGTTTCTGCAGGCAATACGACAATGTCTGGCGCTGGAACATGTAATGAAGCGGCCATAGTTTGGCGATGAATAGAAATATCATAGTCGTAGGCATCCCTTATTGTGCGTTTACATGATTATTGCTCAAATTTTTGCTATAACGATTGCATTTTAGCGATAATTGGCTCGTGTAATAACAATAACGATTTTTCCAAACGATATATCGTTCCGCTTAAACGCTGATCGTTATAAAAAACACATTGTTACTTCAAAATTGTTAAAAGATTGATTGGGCGAATTATTGCTCTCTGTAAAAGGATCATTTGGGGGACAGAGGTATAGCTAAGAGAAAAGATCCAGCCAAGCCTCCTCTGGATGATGTAAAAGCACTCTCAAGCCAGTACTACTAGTGATAACTCAATATTAGAAAGTTACATACAGTATCTTGGGGTGGATTGAATTATTGTGGCCAGAGGTGAGGAGTAGTGATTGGCCCCAACAAGACATACACTTATAGGGCAGGCTGATGGCAAATGCTTAAATCAGATAACCTCTATACGAATATTCAAACATTATTTTTTATTATTATTATTATTATTATTATTATTATTATTATTATTTATCCCCTGCCTTTTAACATGTCAATGTACTAGAGTCATTACAGTAAAATATTATGCAGTTCCTAATGTCATGATATTTGAGATTTTCTCAAAATGATAAATGTAGGGACCAAGTAGTGTATAGCAGTTGCTGAATCTTGTAAAAAAAATCCCATTAGATCATAATGTATAATATAACATTATAGAATAAAGCAGCGGGAATTATTAACATTTTGAAAAACTATATATAGATATGTCCTCTCAGGGGAAATGTAACATATTGCTGAAACCAAATGTGGTGGCCATAGAGATTCAGAAATTAAAGAAATAAATGTGTCCCTTCATACTCTAGTTCCCAAGTATAATGTACTATAAAGCAGTCAATACCTTCTGCTGTTTTCTTTCATTAGAGTCAGGTTTCCCATTGTAGAGTTAGGACAAGAGTAAGGTTGGTGAAAATCAATGACAGCTCCCTGGCATGGAGCCTTCACACAGAGAAGCCTGTATCACAGTTCAAATCAAAGCAGCACAGCCGTCACCAGAACGCCCGCCCTGTGCCCTCATCCTGCTGCAAAGGCGCAGAGCAGCAAATTAATCCAGCAGCCTCTTGGAACCAGGGAACCGGATTCAGTACAAACAGGGACATGAAAAGGGAGCTCATTGTACGTTGCAGTATAAAGATAAAATGGATTTAGGAGTAAGATTTACTTTTTCCTCACTAATAAGTCTTGTGTTTCAGATGAAGGATTTTATGAGAGTCATAGGAAATCTTGTTTACTCAGGTGTCTTTATTATGGATGTGTATTCAAACATTGACAGATACTACTGCTACTCAATAAAGCCTTGAAAGGGTTCTGTACCAATTTCATAGAAGCCATTGCTTAGTGCTAACCTTAAGATCATCTATTATGAGACCTTTTAGTTTACAGCATTTTACTCGAGAGTTAACTGCAGCCACTATATGTTGGGTGAAATATCACGCAGCTGCTGTTTACATTGGAAAGTCTTAGCACCCTTATGGGTGGTGGAACCAATTGTCTGCATCTCAGTGATTTCTTATGGGAAAATTTGCTTTGGTTTAAGAGTGGATTTGGATTACAAGAACGGTCCCGGAACCAATTATGCTCATAATCCAAGGCACCACTTGTATGCTCTTTTTTTCTAATCCTTTTCTAATCAGGGGACTGATGAAAAGTTGTGTGTTTTTTTGTACAGAATAAAAGAACAGGAAGTATTATCTTAATATTAGGTTTAATGGCCAGATTAAAAACGGAAAGATTTCAGGATTATTCTAAAATACAGATATGGAAAAAAATTGAAAAATAGGGGGGGGGGGGGGGAAATCACATATTTTTTTAAAAACATGTTTAACATAAACCATGATTTAAACAATAGGTAATTTTCAGGTTACATGTTTCATAAACCCAGCTCCACACTGGTTGAATGAATACTAGATAACTCTGTTTACGACAGAGTTCAATGCATTGTTCTAAAGAAACAATCATTAACACTGTTCTAATATATTGTATAATCTATTTACTATACTGTACAGGCTGTATCGTGAGTCTGACAGACCAATTTTTTCCCCTTTTTTTTCATAACATGGAATTTTTTTCTTTGACTGGTTTACCTTTCGGCTTTTGACATACTACTTGTAATTACTTTCTATGTGAGCAATTAAGTCTTAGGGAGAAGCAATTCAATACAGTATTGCTCCATCTGGATGAACACACTGTTTATTTAGAACCATTTTGGACTTTGGAAATGGAAACAAATTAGTAAATAATGCAAATTGCTTGAATGTAGATGTTAATTCAACTCTTGTCGTTTGATAAAGATAAACTGAGGATCTCTTTGAAAAGTTCATCAGGGATAAACTTTTGCATAGTATGTCTACTATATAGTGACCTTCAGTAATAAGTATAGTAGATTTTATGTAATAGATATTTTATATATGTTCAGCTTCTTAAATGTGTTAAGTAACATTGTCAAAAAGGTACAAAGGAAAAATATATTCACACACTATGACACAATTCCATCACATTAAGTTTATGTTCCCACTTCCCGCATCCATTTTGTTAAATTGTCTCATTATTTGGCTGCTCCTATTACCATTGCAAGAATACAAGGATCAAACGTTAAAGGGAAACGAACAGCAAGTTAGATGCATCTTACCTGCTGATATGCAAAGGCAGTCTGTATCTCCATGAAGTCTATGAAGATACAGACAGCCTTTAAAGTCTGTATCTTATACAGTAAGGCCGGGCGCCATCTTGATGACGTCACTTGCATCCCTGCTGGTCCACACCTCTTAATGAATATTAAGGCAGTGCTCTGCAGTGACATGCTCTGTTACTGCAGAACGCCAGATGAATATTCATTAGGAGGGGTGGGCTAGCCAAAATGGATCTGTGCACTGAGGTCCATAGCCCCACCCCAAGTTCACGAGGCTGCCTTATTTCCATGGGGAATAATCTACAAACTTAGCAAAAAATGGGGCTGAAGATCAAGGTAAGGAAACTGCCTTCAAACTCAGTGGCCCACGTGCTATCGGGACAGAACAGCAGGTTAAATGTTGGTCTCCCTTTAAATATTATATCCACAAAAAGGGTTAAACTTACAGGCCTATAGTTTCTTGACCTTTGACTTCTATTTGAAGATTACCACTACATTAGCTATCTGCACCATATTTTTTTAAGAAATTTGGATATTGCATATTTTACTGGACATGAACCTATATAGTAGGTAAACTACACTTTTAAAACACTCCTTATCACTCCTTGTCATACAATTGGGAAAGTATAAATACAGTGAAATATACCTAAACACCTAGCTAATAGTTGTATAATTGTATCCATTTTGATAACATAGTTTAAATGTCTGATGGGACTTAAAAAAGCCCTAAGGAAACCGTTCAATGCAATCCAAATAAGTTTAGCCTGGCACTTACGTGTTATGAAGCACACACCAGCCACAGTGTGGATCTCCAGAGCCCAGACAATCACTGCATGTAGTGTACTGACCACAGGACTCAACGGGGACTCTTGTAAGCTGCAAAAAAAGATAGAAATAAGTCACAACTATTCATTACAATGCAATAGTGTATTACCTAATGCTATATCATACCATAATATACAACTTTTACAACAATCCAAGACAGGGATGGGGAACCTTTGGCCCTCCAGCTGTTGCAAAAAGGAAACTAAAGCTTCGCTTTGGCTGTCCAGGTATGATGGCAATTGTAGTTTTGCAACTGCTGGAGGGCTGAAGGTTCCCCATCTCTGGTCTAAGATAACGTCAGTGCTAAGCAAACTGGGTTCAGTAAACTAGGATTCCAAAAAATTTTATTAGGGTAAAACTAATAGATTAATAATACAGATAGATTACTATTATATGTCTTTGTACTGCAAAAATAAGAAGAGACTGCAAAGTAATAAACAAAATGCGGGCCCCAGCTGGCACTACTACACGACATGACATCAAATGTTCTCATAACTTATAAACTCATAAATGTTCCCAATTGCATTGCTTCCACCTTCCTTAGATTTCTTGTAACAGAAATGTTGCATTATTGCTTTGCTTTTTTTTTATCTATAATTTGTTTTGTACAATTGTTTTTGCTACAATTGTGGAGAGGGGAGTCCTCTTCTAGTTCCCATTGTCAATAGAAAAAGGGGATGTAGAATGGAAAGGTACAATATGTACAAACAGGATTAGAACTGGTTGGATGTCAGATGGGTTAATTGCTGCCTGGAAGCAACTCAGCACCACCTGATTAATACCAACAGGTAGTTTGAAATACTGAGCTATGACCTATCCCTTGGTTGTTTCTTGGTGGACAGCAGAAAGGCACTTGGGATTGGTACACCCATTTACTCTTTGGGCACACTAAACTCTTCTGTAACTAAGATTCGATCCTAATGTGAGGGATTGTTATCAGCTATTAGGCTGAGGGAGCTGAGCATGGTACATTTATTGAGTTACCATTTTCACTCTTTATATCTTTGCTTGCCATAGGCTGTCATAGGGTCCGGGGCCATTTTGGATGCCTTGGAGTCCAAGGGGAAGAAGTCTTGCTCCTTAACACTCCTGCATTCCAGACCCCCTTTTTCTGGAGGACCCTATCACATTCCCTTATGGATAAGAGGGTTGTGAAATAGTCTGGGGGTCCATCTCCTTTGGAGGAGGCTTGCAATAGGTGACATCTTTAAATTTGATGTGTGTCAAACAACAATTTATAATATTTTGGAGACAGAAAGCACAACTGTAGATATCAAAAATATATAACCACAGCACTCAAGCAGTAAGATACCAGGAGGAGCTATGATTGCAGGATGCATTGGTTCACATGACCTGATACAGGTCTCCATGTCTGCCATCTTTGAGACAGATCATGCCTGTTAATATTACAGAAAGGTATGATATCAAGATGTGTAAAAAAAAGTCATATCAATCTAACTCAATCTAACACTCTAATCTATCCAAAAACAATTTACTAAAAAAATATTTATATATAAAACTGAGTAATTGCAGAATTTTCCCATTTATCCCCCCCCCATGAATCTTTTAATACACAACATGTAAAGCAAAAACTCTGTTGCCTCAAGCATGAAGTAAGTGAAGCACCAGCATTGTTGACTTGCCTAAATATTAACGATGTTGGAGATCACATCATCACATGTATTTACTGTTATCAAGAAGTATATCTTTAAGGGTCTGTTTCTATGATATGTTGTATAACATGACTATAGGATGTAATGCATGTGTATACTATACGATCAGTATTTGTAATATAGTCCTCATAGTACAAGTCCCTAACAACTAGTAATTGAACAGCAATGTACAAGTGAGTACTGTAGCCACATTCTATATACTATGCCTCTTGTTCCCCATCTCTTTTACTTGAAACTAAATAATAGATGTGATTTGTGAACGACAAGTGAGAAGGCATTTTCAAGTCCCACCTTGTGCTGAAAGCAGATAGCAGGCTTTACCCACTGTCTCATTATTTGGCTGCTCCTATTACCATTACTTGGGTCTGTCTGTCTGTATTGATTAGATTCCCTTTGGCTGAAGGCCTGGATACAATAAGGGGGGTTACGCTATGATCTCACATCTCGCTGTTTCTCAGCAAAATCTAATCTATGATGGATGTTTCCTTAATCAATAGTAACTCTGTTTGAGATCTGCTCCTCTTTACCACGTTTGCACCTTCTATGCCTCTGCTCTGTGGTTATAGAACTATACCAGCTTTCAGTATATAAATATAATAGGATATACAGTACTGTATAAGATCTTTTTTTCTGGCCATAGAACTATCGACCCATCATCTGATCAGAGTTAATACATTTGTCACTGGTCTATAAGGGTGTCCATACACATTGTGGAAAAGCCATGGTAACTATGTACTGTATCTGTACTTGCTGGCCGATGAAACTAATTTCTATTCATTTCCATGGTTTATAGTGAATTTGCAGCACATACTGATGAGGAACAGGGGTAACACATGTTCTCCACACAAGATGACTGTGACTCAACCACAATGTGTATGGGCACCCTAAGGGGCAATACATCCCAAGTAACCATTATCATTATCATTATGTCAATTTTCTGTGGTGAATATCTTATACTGTTGTACTTAATCAGTAACAAAGAATGAAACAATTAGTGTTATAAGTTACAACTATGGAAAAAATGGGATCCCGCAAGCTAACATGTCATTGTTGCTTTTGCAAAAGAAGAGCCCGTGGAGCCTTATTTATGAGTCTAGAAACACAGGACTAGCCAGATATCCCTCTGGGAGGGACCCAGCCAAGGCCATATTCCTGTTCCACACTGATGAGAGGCAACACCTCGAAACAACTGTCTGTGGATGGATACCTGGCCTTGCTTTTTCCCTTGTCATTACATTGACTTATAGGGCCATGGTGGTTTTGGTGGTTTCCCTACAGGAGCCACCCCTTAGCTGGGTCCTTCCTGGAGGGATATCTGGATAGTCCTGTGTTTCAAGACTCTTAAATGAGGCTCCACGGGCTCTTCTTTTGCATATTCACGTTTCCCAGGGAGCAATGCACCTAGGATTTCACTGCATTGAGTGCTTTAACGGACAGCCAGCAGTGTTATCGTTTGCTGATCTCAGGGAAACCAGCCAATCTGTTTCTCTTATTGTTGCTTTTGGGCACTGCTAGACTCCAGTGCCCGCCAGCAATCCAAATTTCTCTATTTCTGTGCAAGACAATAGGAAAAGCATGCTGGCTAAATACATAAAAATGTAAAGTAATAAAGTTTTTTTTTTTACTTCATAGCACAATAGTTTGTCATATAAATAATAACTGTAACAAAAGTGTCCAGGGGTTCTTTCTGTGTTGTCAGATACTGGATGAGTTTTAATTGAATTGGTTGCTAGGAAATTACACTTAGCGAATAATAAATCTGTACACTTATTTAACTATAGCAATCATCTTTTCTCCTAGCGTTAGAAGGAAGAAGAATACTTTTAAGAAGCAAGCAAAGAAATCATCAATCTTATAAAGAACTTCAGTGTAGCTCTTTTCTTTCATGCTCTTTATCGCCAATACTGTTGCTCATGGCAGATCTAGGGCTGCTCTAGTGACATAACATCCCAAGCATGCAGCAGAAACCAAGTGACCATATTATAGAAGACAATGCACAATGCTCGTATAAAAGCAAATTAGCAAAAAACATAATTTTTACTACTCATACCACCAACAGTTAAAAACACTTAAAAGTGTCCAAACAAGGTCCACATATAGACTGGTGGGTCCTCATGATAGTTAGACTACAACCATACACCAAAACCTGAATATATAAAGACAGCTCAACTCAAAATAAGTAATAATAACACAACAATAAACCAAATTAATGCTAAGAAAAAAAAAACTAACAAAATTCATCAAAGAATATACATGACAAATAGAAAAAATGAGCCAACTCGTGTAACAAACCAACCCCACGTGTTTTGCTATGTCCTCATAGCTTTCTCAATCAAACTAGCCTTTGCATTGCTTTTGAATGCAGAATGAGGAAAAACATACTACAAAAAAGACTACTGCACGCTGCTTTTCATTATAGTTTAGATTTTATATTATTTTGTTATTTAATATTGTTTAGTTACTGTTAAATACTTTCTACAGATCTTTCTTTAGGCTATGTTCCCACAACATCGTATTAAGGCTGTTGATTGATGATGACAACCGTTAATAATGATCAGTATTTATGGCCGCCATTTAAAAAAAAAAAACAACCATTATTGAATGTTGTAATTTTTTTTTATCATGCTTTAGAAACATCTCTAATGATAAGTTTATTTCACATTTACTGTTATAATGGCAAATGACAAGAACAATGTTGAGAAATTCCATAACATTTGCTAACATGAGCAGCATTTACTGTGAACTGTAAAATGATAACAACAACAATTACAACATCCTGAACAAACTCTACCAAGATTAAATTTTTTTCTGCTATGGACAGTGGTTAAAAGTACCCTTCGTAATAGGCTGTCTAAGGATTTACTGACATTGGGCTCAATTTACTCTACCTGCAAGTCCATAGGCTTTGCAGACCTTTGTAGTACCTGTCTTTAAAAAGAGGTTGGCTCCAATGAGACAACCCCTTTAAAAACTGCAATAATCAGCTGATCACTGCAGGTCCTTCATCTACCATTCATAACAAATAGCTGATTTTTCCAAGAGACTCTAGAGCCAGCTGGAAAATGTAGTAGTATGACTTGGTGGCCATTTAAGAATGTGCAGAGCCGAGAAGGTGCTGGGAGATGAAGATGAGTGAGGTTGCGTGCCAAGCCGTTGCACTTGAGCAGCTCAGCTTCGCCTCCTTGACACTTGGGAACTACAATTGGTTTAAGGTACAGTTTGCTTTTATACTCTAAAAGCTTTTCAATGATGTCTACAGCTCTAATGGTGTAAGCATCAAATGTAGCTGACAGATTCCATTTAAATTCTCCAAATTGGGAGGCACTGTAGTAAGATGACTCTCTTTTCTGATTTATCGAAGGAAAGGGGTCCCAGTAGAGCGAAAGCAAGGGGGATTGTATCATAAGAAAATCCCTTCAATGCTAATGATATGTCAATGTAAACTGAACAACATTTACTTGTAGATCATTCTATAAATTATGATAAAACAACATATTAATAGTTATCTATTCTTCACTGAGGAAAGGAGTGAGCATACTCCTGAAACGCGTCTGAGAAAAAGATAACTAGAATGATAAAGACATTTGGCACACATCCATCTACTCACGCAGCCTCTACCCCGCACTCGCTGGAACCGTTGCCAAAGATTCAAACGAGCGCGCGCTCTACACCATGCAGAAACAGTGACAGCCTCCTGTGAATCCTGCATACGCCGAGAAGGAAGAACAGCGGAGACCGGAGAGCGATACGCTCCTAAGCCCGACTGATTCATTCTCAACACGGCTACTGACTATTGGATATCGGGTGAGAGGTGGTTTATCCACCAATACAGTTTGTACGCAATACCAGCTACGCTAATTACAAACACTCACCACATCACATTTTACCTATAGTGTACACGTAACAGATTGTCCCTTCTCTCTTATGTACACAAAGTGAGAGCAAATTAAGATATATGTGGGACACAGCATAACTTGCAATTAAACTAAGATGCATTTGCGGATATAGTGTACAATCAGATAAAAGGCAAACAAACCAAGCCCCATCTAAACATTGTAAGAATACCACTAAATCATAAATATTGCCATCCAGTTCCATAAGCAGCACGGGGCAAGAGGCCAGAGAGTCCAAATGCCATAGGGACATTTACTTCATATACAAACTGTGATTTATATTGAGAGAACAGCCAGCACAAGGGCCCTGCGCTCAGTGGCGGTCTTTGGCACCAAGCACCCCAAGCACCAAGCACCCAGGGGGGCCCCCACGCCCCGCTCTTGTGCTCAAGATGGCTGGACAGGGCCGCTGCCCCGCTCGCTGCTGCCATCTGAACTGTAACTATGAGCACTCGTAATGAGCGCTCATAGTTACATGCAGCAGCACTGACATGGCGGGAGACATTGGCTCCCTTCCTGTCAGACACTCTTGTGGCCGCAGGATGGGTTTTCTCTGCGGTCACAAGTGGCAGCTTTGTCCTTGTGGTGCCGATGCTCCAGTGACATCACTGGAGCATCGGCGCCGGGACAAGGGGAGTGCGGCCTCTTGTGATCGCAGGGAAAACCCTTCCTGCGGCCACAAGAGTGAAGAGAAGAGGAGACGCCCGGACCCAGGTGAGTATAAGTGTTTGTTTTATTGTGTTATATACCTATAAGGGAGGGGGAGCACACAGGGGTCTGTTTAACTGGGGGAGCGCACATCGGGGGTCTATATAAATGGGGGAGCACACGGGGGCTATTTAACAGGGGGAGCACACGGGGGGGCTATAGACTACTGGGTCTTCACAGAAGGGGTCTATATACTACTGGGGGCAGCACACAGGGGGTCTATATACTACTTGGGACAGCAAAATGGGGTCTATATACAACTTGGAGAGCACACAGGAGGTCTATATCAAAGTGGGGAAGCACACAGGGGGGCTATATACTACTGGGGGAGCACACAGGGGTCTATATACTACTTGTGAGGCACACAGGTGGTCTATATATAACTGGGGGAGCACACAGGGGTCTGTATACTACTGGGGCAGCACACAAGGGGTCTATATAATACTGGTGGGGCACACAGTGGGTCTATATACTACTGGGGAACCACACAGGGGGTTAATATACTACTGCAGGAGCACACAGGGGTCTATATTCAAGTGGGGGAGCACACAGGAGGTCTATATCCAAGTGGGGAAGCACACAGGGGGCTAAATACCCATGAGGGAGCACACAGGGGGCCCTATATACTACTGGGGGATCACACAGGGGGTATATACAACTGGGGGGAAGCACACAGGGGGTCTATATACAACTGGGGCAGCACACAGGAGGTCTATATACTTCTGGGGGAGCACACGGGGGGGCTATATATAACTAGGGGAACACACAGGGGTCTTTATTATACTGGGGGAAGCAAACAAGGGGTATATACTACTGGGGGCAGGACACAAGGGGTATATACTATTGGGGGCAGCACACAAGGAGTATATATTACTGGCGGTAGCGCACAAGGGGTATATACTACTGGGGGCAACACACAGCGGTCTATTGTTTTGGAACGCGTGTCGAGGGGGGGCCCCAGACATAACTTTGCTTGGGGCCCCAGAAATGCCAAGACTGCCCCTGCCTGCGCTGACGTTCTATCTCCAGTAAACTACATTACAGAACGTTGAATTTTATTGTGTATTTTACCTATGAACTGAACTACTTATCTGTTTTGATTTATTCTATATAATTATGTATATTACCATGAACTTATAAATTTTTAATTTTGCTTTTTATAAGATAAAATTGTGATTATATTTTAAGATAAATACCTCCTTGTTATTAATTCGCCTTCACAAACATTAGATATATAGGATATAATTAATAAACCTCCACAAACATCAGATATATAGGATTTACTCCTAGAGAGCCTACATATGAATTTATTTTATAAGCATTCCTGGGCGTTAGAATAGTAGTGCACTCGGAGTATATATCCCCCAACACCTCCCATTTCCATAGTAGGGTGTAGCGAACATGCATTGTACATTCTTTCTAACATGTTAATAGGAAGATGACAGATCATTGAATTAAGAGCTATATTTGTAAAGCTTATTGGCTATTTCAAAGAGAATTGCATTCAAGCATCTCCCGGTCAAGATGTATGGCAGAATATAATCCTCATGGGTTTTAACTGAACAAAGTGTTTTTCTGTTGAGTTATACAGTACTCCCACTCTACTCCCTCACTCCTGGAGTTATGTTCAACTATACAGCACGTCTTTTAGCTGGGGAAAACCAGGGTGAACAGCTGCAATTTTCTTTTCAAAACTCCTACAAAGCATGTTTTTTTATTTTATTTTTTTTCTTAGAAAGACATACAAGATTTTGTAAAGTAGAAAAATACCCTAAAGATATTATGTTCTACAAATGGCAATATAATAATAATAATGCATTAAATGGTATTGAGGCCCATTGTTAGAAACATTTTGTGAACATTTTAGATCAGTTTAATTAATGTGGCTGTCAGGTTGTAGAACATGCTTTTACTAGCACCCTGACTGGTAATGGTGGTGGGGTGTCCTGTTCTATGTGTGACATTAACTGCTCTGTAAATTACAGAATTAACGTTAAAGGTTCACGGATCAATCTGCTATTGTCACTTTCACTGCAGTGAGTGGCTTATAAGTTACTTTTACATAAATCAATGCAATTGTCGCAGATGCCTCATCATTAAATCTGTTAACAAAATGGGCCAGTGTAGGAAGACTGTCAGTGTGGGAAATATCTCACACACACACACACACACACACACACACTGTACTGTTACCTGCTGAATTCTTTGCAGAATTGCATTTTGTGCTACATTATGCTGTATGATTAATTTGGTTTGGAATGTTCACCTGGGTGTTGTTTCTTTGTAAGGCTAAGTTCACATTACAATTATGCCATCTGGTGGTGTGGCACATGTACGTCGGCAAAATGTCAGATAAGGATGCGGATGTACAAGTGCAAGGACAGGCATGGGTCCCATTGACTTTAATGCTTGATTTAACAATATGAGTAAAACAAAGACTGGAGTGATTTGCCCAAAGTAACCAATCACAGCTCAGCTTTTACTAGCTATGGTAAAACTATACCTGCACTGTGGTTGCTATAAGCAAATTATAACATTCCAATATATCTAGGTCTATGTGTTTGGATCCAATAGAGGTTGTGAACATAGCAGTCTCATGGTTTGTACATAGTCATGGAGACCCACACTTTCAGATTAACAGAGAGCTTTCCCTGATCATTTCCTTTTGCTATTACAATATGAATGTATTTTTAAATGGAATTTTTTTTCTTTAAAACTAAGTATTTTCAACCTGTTGCTGTCCATCTGTTGTGAAACTACATCTCTCAGCATAACCAGACTGTAAGAGCATATAATGAGTTGCAGCTTTATATCAGGTGGAGGAGTCACGGGTTGAAAGCAACTGCTTCAAAAAGGTAAAAGGAAATATTTAAAATCTATCAAATAAAGAAGATAGAATGAATTGAAGTGAGAAAGCAGCGGCTTCTAGTAACCACAGTGTGAGGAGCCAGAAAATTCCCAGGCCAGAATCCAGCTCCAACTAATTAGCTTGGCTACAGAAGGGCAGCGACTGAGCCAGGATGGGAATCGCTACTCCCACGCATGACAAACAGGCTTTATCCCTTCAATTTGGTGAATTCTTCAACATAGATATCAAATAGGAAAAAGGATGAACATTGTAAGACCTATAGTCTTCAGTCACATGAATGTAACATTCTAACAGAGCAGCTATAACTAGCAGTATTCTGAGCAGAATATAAAGAATACACAGTCTTACAATGGGTTAATTTCTTTTCTACTCCCTGACTCCTTTCAGCAAGGTTTCATTAATGTTTTATAATGTTAACATATGAGAATAATTTCTTTTCCATCCCTAGAAGGTATTGCCAATGATTGCCAAGAAAAATAGTGTATATAATGTCCCTTGTAGACTTCCAGACATCTCTTCTCCGGTGAGATAGCAATTCAAAGTTATGGTACTTTTTTATTATCCAAATCTCTTTATTATCACCATGAAAACAGCCCAAAGCGCTTCATGCCAGTGCTGCTGGAGCTGCTGTTCTGGTAAGCCAGTCAGCTAAACCCTGTTAGGATAGTATTTACTGGAGCATATTGGGTGCTGCAGATTGGACAGGACCAGCAGTTTGGGCGTCTGGTCAGCCCATTCTGCAATAAAGGCTACGTTCACACAACATTATATTTCAGTAAAGGACAGACGCTGATTGCAATGGGATCCACTTCCGTTCTTTACAGCAGGGGTTGCATTGCACTGATATCAATGCAATGCTGCCAGCTGTGTTCACACATTGTTATTTTAACACCCAAACATGCCTATTATTTCCAGATGCTGTTCAGTGAACAGCATCCAAAAAAAAAATAGTTGTTCACTCAATGTAAAGTCGGCCAGCAGCCGCACTTTACGTTGAAGTAAATGGTTAAATGATTTGCGGGAACACCAACGGTGCCTGCAAGTTAATTGTAAAAAACAGAGGTGCTGAGGTATCGGCTGCAGGGACGTGCTGAATGCAGCCCGGCAGCTGGCAGTTTACCAGCGTCTGACTTTCTAGAGGAGCCACTAACCAATGTATTAATACAATGGACTAAAGAAGCAATTCTCAAAGAGGACTTGAGACTGTTGAGACTTGAGGTGACTGTCCTGGTTCGTCAATGTTTCTGATTTCCAGCACTCCCTGGGGTGGCATTAAACTTCTACAGCACCTTGGAGTCAATTGCCGAACGCTTGGGTTTGGAAAAGTTGCTGAACCAGGCTCTTTTCCTCAACACTATTCAGAAGTAAAGAGATGGAGAGGATTATAAGTTAATATTATACAGCCTATGAAACTTACATGGCACTCGAGTGGAATGGCTAGCAATGAATCCTGCTGAAACATCTACTTTTTCTATCAAAGTTGGGAAAAAATGTAATATTTAAAAAGGATGCCAATTTTGATCACATTGACTTCATATTGACAAAAACAGATGGATTTTGTGCATCCTGTTTCATCCTGTTTACATAATATAAAGTATATTCTCACTTAAAATATTAAAGAACAGGATGTAAAAATGTGAAGTAAACAGGCCCAAACACATCAGTTTAACAGGAGACAGGTAGTTCTCTATCAAATGAGACTATGGAGATAGGTGAGAGCTTCTGCACTCAGCATATGCAATATGCATGATTTCTATGGGGAAAAAAGAAAGATGAATCACAAAAAACAACATATGTATCATTAGGTAGTATGAAAATGTTTGACATGCATAGCATGGGAAGCATGAGCCTCCTCCAAACCATCCTGCCATGTTACTAATGATGATACATAGTTACAATGCTACATTTTCAGATGTGACGGCATGTAACAATGTGCTTACATCTGCAATTCAAATTTTTCTAACCTCGCCATATGTAAGTGCAACAACATGCTGAAAACTCATTTCATAGTACCTGAATAGAAATGCATTATGTCTGCGGAATCTGTTGTCATAGAGGGTGTTACATAAGACATAACATGTGATTCTCATAAAACTAAATATATGTATTTGAATTGCTTAAGTGTTACTGTTGATTTAAAATTGATTTCAGTCTGTGAAAATGTCAGAGGAATTACGCTGATGTTTTCCAGAAATGGGAAGAGCACCTGCAGATTAATCTGGAATACAAAGGCAGAGGCAAAAGTCACGGAGCTCATACTCAGTATGGAGCGAGATAATTCAAGGAACAGCATTGCACAGGGCAAGAATGCATCCACACCACATTACTCGGGAGGACAACACACGCAGGCTACAGGATCCCTGTAGGTACAGGGAACGGGTTCTTAGTGTTTAATGTGGAGAAAAACACATTTTCAATTCGCCAAATATTCCACATTATTGCTGTTGTAGTAGCATGCCCAAAGGTCCACATAAATGGATGAAATATTTCTCATGCCGTTCACGTTTTTATAGATAATTACATTTTGGCTTGTTTCTAGCAAAATAAGCTCGAAATTCATGCACTTCACAAAAGCTTCCTCCTTTATACATACTGTAGAGGAGCACTGGACTGCTCCCCTAAAGACATAACCTTTGTTGTACAACATGTATTTTTTATAGTGAAAACAACACAGTATCTTTTATTTAAGATGCCCTGGCACAATGGATGACAATGGGAGAACTCTTGATCACTATAAGAATTGATAGAAGCAATGAATGTGGCGACATAAGTAAGCAGCTATTTAATGAGGATTCCGGGCCGGCTTTTATTATTTATCTCACACATTATTAAATGCTGCATTTTTATTACTCAATCAGTACTCAACCATTCTAATATTATCTGCTTGTCTAGCTCCAAGGTTATCCAGAGTTCAGACGGGTTTGTGACACCTTTAAGAACAACGATTAAGTTGTAAATGGCAGATTTACACCTGAACAGAATTACTTCATGCATGATCTATAAACTATTTTCACTGAATATTATTAGATGTTACCTTTGGTTTAGGTAGCGATTGTAGGAAATTATTACTTTCTATATCCTTATGAAAACTACAAGTCTTGGTTACCTGTTTCAGCAGAGTGATATTCAGCTATAGCAATATTCTACATCTCTTCTCACATACATAAGCCTGTAATGTTACATCTCCCATAGCTCTCTTACTCTCTAATGTCTTGATAATAAATCAATGCCAGGCAAATTAATGTACTCCCAGGTGGCACATAGAGATTGGGGAGTTCCATTTTCTTACAGAGAAACCACAAAGATCGTAAATCATGCTTTTTTATGAGTGACAGGGATATCAAGACCGATCATGGCAATTATGTGATATATGAGATTATCTACATCCCGTTGTGTTGAACAGTATGCCCAGTACACTTGGATTGCAGGTTAATGAAGAGTCAACGTACCTGAGAATTACTAGGAAAATCCTGAGCCGACATTTTATTCTTTGTAATTAAAATCGTGTAATAGTTGATATTCCTTTACTACAAGGAAAGAAGTGGATTATCTCCAATTCTTTTTATAGAGAAGACACATTAACACAGACCAAAGAATGAATATCCATTAAGAAATTTGAGTAGATTATAAAGAATATGAGTTGTATGAGGTTTTATGAAGAAATCAATTACTTATCATGCAGTAGGCAAAGGAAAGAGGATGGCTCCACTGCTTGCTGGCTAATCTTTGCACTGGCCACCCTGGCAGATTGACCTAAGCTTTATAATAGACTAGTGTGAGTAACTAGCATCTTTCTCACTTCTTCTTTACAAGTTCCAGGCCTATCTAACCCTGGAATATCCAGTAAAACAATATTTATCAGATATGGAAATACACTGAGGTTACCCTAAATGTAAAAAAAAAGTATCCAATTGGTTTAATAAATTCAGTCATTAAAATAGACACACTATAAGGCCATGTTCACATGGCGTAAGACATTAGCCGTTCTGTGACCCGGCCGGATGATCTTCACTCCTGATGAATTGTGTGAGGCCGCACTCCTGATGAATTGTGCGGGGCTGCATGCTCCATTGTGTGCACTGACAGGTTTTCTGCGGCTGCTATTTTCTGCGGCGCTGCTTGGGATCCTGGCTGGAGTGTATACTTTGTGTATTCACTCCGGCCAGGATTCCATAGACGGCAGCACTACCTACGATCTGTAGTAATCACGACCGTTGTTGCAACTCAGCAACAACGGCCGTGATTTTTACGAAACTTACGAAACATTACGATTGTGGGAGCAATAAACACGCTTGTTCGATCACACCTACTGGAGTGCTGCAGTGAAATTGTCGTCATACTATAATAAAGAGACATTGCAGCTTAAATGGGTTTTCTCATGATGAAATCTATTTTCAACTGTCTAAATAATGAACAAATATTGGTAAATAAAGTTATTTTGCTTTTATGCTATTTTTCTGCATCTAATTCAAACTACTGTATGTTCTGCAATGTCTTCAATACCCAACTTCTTGTCTAAAGTAAGCCTTGGAATGGACTTCCTTTTCTCACTCTACACTCTAGATCAAAGCCAAGGCTTTAGCTGTCCAAGCACAAAGGGAATTGTAATTACGAAACAGTTGGAGGGCCACAGTTTGCCACCTGTGTTCTAGATAGAGTTGACTGCATTCCTTTCTGGAGTGTCCAATAGGAAGAGGAAGTCCATTATAGTACACTAGATAAGAGGTGGAGCAATGAAGACATACAAGTAAACATTTTGCATTAGATGCAGAAGGAAGGAATAAAAGCCCACAAAATGTGGCTATAACTACAATTTTCAGCTGTCTCTTAACTAGAGACTGGTACTTTGCATTCACAATTGTGAATAGATGGCACACACACACACACACATACAGAGGAAGGCAGGGCCAGTACAAGGAGTTCTGGTGCCCTAGGCAAAGAAGGAAAATGTATACCTCCCCCCAATAAATAAATAAATAAAAATTAATCAATTACATACATACATGCACCTTCACTCACACACATCAGACATGCCCCCTCACTCACTCACACACATACATACATACATGCACCCTCACTCACTCACTCACTCACACACACACGTACATACATACACCCTCACTCACATAAATAAATACATGCACCATCACACATACATACATACATACATACATACATGCACCCTCACACACAAATACATAAATACATACATACATGCACCCTTGCTCACACAAACATGCACCCTCACTCACTTATACATACATACATACTTACATACATACATGCACCCTCACTCACACATACATACTGTACATGCACCCTCACTCACACATACGTACACCTTAACTTTTCTACCACAAACCCTGCTATCGGGTTTAGGCTTCTGGAGGCCCCTATGTGGTGGATAGAATAGCGCCTCTTGTAATTCACCACCAGATGGCTCCCTAGGCCATTGCCTACCCCTGCCTACCCTTTGTAATGGCCCTGGAAAAAGGGATCCTGCTCGTCTATGACTTTATAGTCTACCCTAAGAAGCAGCAGCAAAATGGAGAGCATTATAGTGCAGTAGTGAACACTGAAAATTCACCCATGGAGTGGGGCTAATACTTAGTTAAATTGTGCAGCCTCTTTGCAGCCTGTGTCTGTCTCTCTTTCTATCTGTCTCTGTTCTCTGAACTCACTCCTCCTATTTCACTCACCTCAACCGTTTTTAGAAATCAGACAGGTGCATTTACTGACCACATCAAATTGTAAAGCCCTACAGTGGTTTGTTATGGATTGCAAGACTCAGTCACCAACTTCATGTTACACAACACTGCAAAGTTATTGAAGGCTTACAACACCACTGAATGCATTTTTTGTTACTGCACTGTATTTATTTTGATGTAAAAAAAAAATAAAAAAAATCACTATAGATATTTGTTACAATTTTTGTTTTATTTGTCTTCTGCAGTCATGTACATTGCAGGCTGTTCTGTCAAAGTAAATTCAGTAACCAACACCTTTGTCTATTCTGCTTAATGATCTTCTAAGCTTATCTCTTACCAGATCAAGGGTCAGTGTGAATTTGGTCCTATATCAGCTTAGGAGATCATTTAGGAAAAGACAGAGCTGGTAGCACACCAATGTATTTTGCTATGAACAGAACTGGTTATCCTGAAATGTATGTGAAAACTTGTCAACTATAGAAGAAAAAGATAGCAAACACAATTTAAAAAAAAAATATGTTTTACATAAAAGTAGGTACAATGCAATGGTGAAAAATTAATTTGCCCATAGCCTTTAAAATGGCATGCCATTTTTACTTCTTACTGGTAACATCAAATACACAGCCACATTGATTAGTATCTTACCCAACGGCTTTATATAACCCTGTTTAGGTACTGCTTGCCCAAGTAGTGAAATCTAAATAAAAAAAAGACAGTTAGGGTGCCTCCACACGTTTCGCATCCACAGCGGATTTCATGCTGCGAGTTTGCAGCAAAATCCATGGCTCCCCATCAGCCAATCAGTGGCAGCACTAATTGGCTGATGGGAAGTGAGGGGAGCCATGGAGTAATGTATACTGCGGGGCGGGGCAGCGGGCGGCCGGGGTTAAAGGGGCCGGGTCACATATCTGCAATGAATGAATGAAAATTCTGCTGCAGGTACAGTATGTGACCCTGTAGACCTTCACTATACCAGGATCCGCAATGGATTTCACGCTGCGAGTTTGCGCAAAGCTACCCTTACTGTATATGGAACGGAATTCACTTTCTTTTACCGTTTGTTATTAGTGTAAATACTGTACTACTGGGCCACAGTCTCTTTTTCTTTGCTTAAAGCCAATGTACCATCGTAGGCACTGAACACTTTTATTTTTTGAAGTACCTGCTCAGCGCCAGCGTGAGCTGGGCGAATTCTCAAGCAGAAAATAGCACAGTGCAAAGGAACCCGGAGACGTTTTGAAAAAAGAACCATGCTACCAGGATCCCCATGCTGGCGTTGAGCAGGTACTGCAAGAAAAAAAAAATTCCAGTACCTGTGATTGCACTTTGGCTTTAATATAGAATTAACAAGACCTCACAAATGAACAAAACCTGATGGCAGATCAATAACACCTTTGAACTATGATCAAGGCTCCTGGTCCTATCCAGAAAAAAAAGCTTCCCACAATAATTGATTTCAGAATGTTCTTTAAAGTGTTGTAGCGCTGTCCTGTCTGTCATCAGCAATTTATTCCTTTAAAATAGTCTAATAAAAAAGAGGCTTCTCCCTGGAAGGCTTTATTACAAATCAGTAAATGCTGCAGATATATTGTTTTCTGATGATTGCAGGGTTGCTAAACTGATTTCGGCTATGAATGTGGATGAAACTGCCCATGTTAGTTACTCTGGATTCAATTCACTTTGTAACAGTGCAAAATGTTTGGGCTTAGCACAATATGAGATTGTTATAAATAACCTTTTTATTTCCATTGGCTACGTTCTCTATTCACAGATTCCCTGCATATTATACCAGATTATAAACAGAGATATATTCTATATGTCTAGTAATACAGTAGACATAGTTGTATGTTAAGACTACTATTGTCTAATATGTACAGTAATATAAGAATAATTTATTCCATTCATAAAGTTTAAGCATTAAAATAACTTATATCAGCATCCACATTGTTTGTTATAATGCTAAGTTATTTCTTATTATATTTATGTTTACTAAAATTTACTAAATCATTATTGCCGTAATGACTGCAAGCTATATGGAGATTTCTAACAGTTTAATCTGTTATACTACAAAATTTCTACCAACTGGAAAAATCATATGAGATAGTGTAGAAGGAAGGAGAAACAGTTGACCTGTAGACTAAATGTAGAGGTGAAAGCTAAAACAGGACAAAACTTTTTAGTTCTAAAAACTATTCTCTCTGTCCTACATGATATGGAAATACAAGCACCAGAGAGGTACTGAAAGGTATTTTACATCTCACGTCATCTAAACCCCATCCTTACCAAAATAATGCACCATTGTAAGTACAAACCCAGTATTGTAAATCATGCCTGCCCCCTGTGCTTACCAATGGCAAACTTCCATTTGGCACATCATATTACTATGGGAAGAGTCATAATCATGTCATATAGTCTCTCATGGAATACAGTATGGTACCATATGTTGATCAATCATCACTTTCATACAGTTTCCTAAATAACAATGCTATATTATTGACAATACCATCATGCACAAAAATATTATAACAGTACTGAACAATGCCAAAGTAAATTTCATACAGAGGGCTCAAAGTAACATACAGAGACCAAACAATACAAAATTATAAAGGTATCACCAATTATTATTATCATACTTCAGGGGTGTCAGACTAGGATATCTGGCTCAATGGAGAGTCAATGTGATTATGGATTAAAATGATTGGCCCATAATAGGCCCTTTCAGTAATTACAATGGTTTACTATGACATTATTTGTTTATGTCCTTAGAAATCAAGTAAAAGAATAAAGCTTGGAAAAGAATCAGCAGAATTGAGTGTGGAGCCTTTATATTACTGTGCATATGGAATTCATTATAAAACATTTGGATCTGAGCAAAATGAAAATGTTTGCTATTCCCTAAGTTTTCTATTTGCTTCTTTGCCATCTTTCCACTCTGCATACAACTTTTTTAAGAGAGAGAAGGAAACTATTTATCATTTCTACTCTCCAGCATTTGATAGTAAGTGACAGATGATCAAAAAATCAATAAAAGAGAGTTCAAGATTTCATTGATTTCAGGGTTTTATTCTGGAAAGCAATAGTTTGCAGCAAGTGGTCAATTTCTAGAATCCATCAGTTCTGTTGCTGTTTGAAAAATATTACAATATCAGTCTACCTAAATTATCAAACAGAAAGGAATGAAAAATAAAACTCAAGTACTCCTCCAATTTTAAAGCGAAACCTTCAGGGTTTTAAAGAGTTTTGAGGGTCTCTTAAGTGGAAACAATATTATGGCTAGCTATGGCCATAAAAGCTAACAAGCAGATTAGATTCAATGTTATGTTCTCAAAAATATTTTTCAGATATTTACTTACATCGTAGTGTGTATCTAGCAGAAAAAGAGTAAGGCCAACTGAATGAAAATATGTAAAAACTGTTATTTTTGTAAAAAGCAGGCACTGCCAATTGTATGACATAATATGAGCCCTAAATGAACCAACAAAAAAGAACAAACTAGATATACCACTAAAGCACCAATATTTACAATACTCACTAGTAATATTTGCAGAATAAGAATCTGGTATTTTGAATTTCAGCACATCCAATTCTTGCTAAAAATATATATGACTTATTCCCTTCTCCTTAATAAAACAAAACAAACAAGTGCAATTGGTCAACTATGTATGTTTTTGGTGGAGTTCAGCCGACAGCTTTCTGAAATGTATGGCTAGCTTAGCCTTTTCTTCCGCTAAACCACATTAAAGTCACTCTTTCTTTTGCCAATAGGGGCAAGATAACTGAGCCTTAATATGGCTTTGGGAACCGTGCATTTGGACAACATGTACATTCCCTGGATCATTTGTATGGGACTAAATCTTCATCATTGTTGTATGCACATCCCGTATTTACATAGAGGGATATGTGGCTGATAAAAACGATAACAAGCATTTTTCCGCTCATTGCTGGCCATTAATTGGGAATGAACAATCCAATAAATGCTTGTTTGCCTGATAGTCAGCCTGTGTAAAGGTGCCTTAACACTAATGGGGCTATAATCTTCATTAACCTCCCAACAACAGACCCTATAATCCTGTGTCTATTAGTAATTGCTCTGGCAACCAATAATTATCACTAGCTATCACTCCATAGAGTTATGCCTTATTGTGTATAGCTGCAATGCTCGTAGAGGTAACACCTTGTGGTAATATGTTCATATGCAGGATACCATAGACAGAATTGACAGGAATGTCGAGGACTCTACTGTACGGTATGTGAAAGCTGCAGGCTGTTCTGGCATCTTTGTACTTGTGTATATGCTATGAATAATGACTAGCCTTTACTACTACTATTTTACCCTTACTGTCTACAACTCATTTAATAACCGAGCGTTATCAATTGATAATGTTAACAAAAGCCTGTTCTTATTAACATTGCATATGGCATATGGACAGGAACAGAAAATAAAAATGCAGTAGCTTGATGTTTTTTTTGAATTAGTCTCTTTCCTAAGAACTTTTATTAGCACTTTAGCTGAATGTTCTGGAGAAGGAGTTTTATATAAATTGGAATCATTTATTGCTATAACCACTGAAAATGTTCCTGAGATACTTTATTGGTTAGAGTGCAGGGGAAAACTTAAATATATGTGATTAGAATAAGTGCACTGTGACTCAGGATGGAGCATTGGTTATCAGTAAAAGCTAAGAAATTAAGGCTGAATGCTTTCAAGAACATATTTTGTGGCTTGTTTCATTAAAGGTTGCTTTCATAAACGTGCACATGCAAAGTGGTTGTCCACAAACAGGTTGACTGGATGAAAATTACAGAGATTTGGAGGAAACATCATTGTTTGTTTCTAACAAGAGTATTGGCCATGAAATATAAATATAGTAGTGTTATATACAGTACCAATCAGCCATAATGTTAAAACCACTGAGCAGTAACGTGAATAACATTGAATATCTTGTCATAGTGGCAGGGTTAAATTGTTAACAGGGTTAGAATGTTTACAAAATTACAGATTTTTTTTTTTTTACATTCCTTACTGAGGTTAATGACACAGGTTTTGATAATTCTTTTGGCTATGTTCAATAAAAAACAAAAAAGAGAAAAAAGATGTCTGCTTTTTCTTTTTAAAATTACGTTTATTATTACAGTACTTTAATTAACATCAATGGAATGCATTGAAGTCAATGGAACGATGGCAGCTCAGTGCAAATAGTTTATTAAATAATGGACATTGTTTGCACGGATGTTAAAATAATAATCATGACAATTATTCGCAAATGTCTTTTGCAAACAATGGACATTATTCTTTAGTTGTTTACCTACAGTTTTTCACCGTCTTTTCACCGTCTTTACTACTAAATTTAAAAGACTTTAAAATTAAAGACACACCCAAAGGCCAATCAGTCCACCTGAAGTAGAATAATGTATCAACAGCCGTCATTGTAATGATGGGCGGCCAAAACACAACATGGCTGATGCCATTTTTACTTCAAAATGATGTAAGTCATTTTAAAAAGTAAACAGAAAGGAGAGACGTCATGTGAACATAGCCTTTGACTGTGTTAAAATATGCTTAAAGGACTTAAAGCCTCTGCTGCTAACAATTTTGTGAGAATTTACACATGATGAAATATATGCCTAGTAGATAGATTTTGACATACAAAAATGTGGATGAAATATACTATTAGCAACTAGGAAAGTCACATCTCATATATAGGGTACTCCACACTAACAATATAAAATACTTGGAAAAAAGTACACTAAACAAAGAAATGGAATGTGAGATCTTTCCGAGTTAGCAGCAAAAAAACATCCAATCTAATGCAAAAGTAGTAATAGTAAATTTAGGAACAGAACAGAAAGAAATTTATCATCAGAAAATGACCTATTGTTTGAAACAAATTTTATGTGAAACATTTTTTAAAATTATGGGGGGGTGTCCCCCTATTTACTATCTATATTATAAAAGATTCCTGAAATCTTGCTGTTTTCATTCTGGCTACTAGACTTAATAATAAGCTAACACTTTTTCTGTAAAGATATATATTAATAAAATCCCATCAATGGAAAAACATGATGCTCCGCCTCCCGGCACACTGGCCCGTGTACAGGTCACAGAGCATGTCTAGAATACTTCCCCAAAGAAGTTATTAAGTCATTTCCAGATTACAGGTTGCAGCAGTACATGTGAATGCACTAAAGCATATCTCTGAACAGCTGTTAGAATATAATAAATATAATAAATATCATAATTTACACAATATATGTTACTTAATAAGAAATACATTTTCTGTGAACTCTGTTATGTGTACAGTACCTCTGAGCATGTGAATATGAAATATAACACTGTTTTCTTAATAATGCATTTAGTATTCTCAATATTTATATAAATAATTATCCCCATTTTTACACTTAAGGCTATGCTCACACAGCAAAATAGACAAAATACAACAGTAAAATAGGTGTAAAATGCATCTGTATTTTGAATCTAATAATAAGCTACATTAAAGTCTATACATATTATTTGTATATATATATTTTTACAATTTATACACAGCCGACTGTTTTTTTGCAGACTTTAATGTAGCAAATTATCAGATTAAACATATGGCTGCGTTTTATACTTATTTTACTGTCATATTTTGCTTTTATTTTACTGTGCCTGATTCTTATTCAATAAAGAGACATGATAATGCAGGCACTAAATGCTAGTTGAAAGGCCACATATCTGCTAAAGTATTAAGTCTGAATGGAACAGTGTTTGACAGCACATCAATGGTGACGGTATTTATCTCACACTCATTCACTTCTTGACTAACAGTAGATAACCGAAGCTAACTTGCAAAGCTTGCCATTTCCTTTCTCATTGCTATATTGTGATAAAAAAAACTGTCTCTTTTCCTGCAAAACAGGACACATTGGAATGAAAACAAGAATTGTTACAAGAGAGACAAGAGAATCAACTATGACCTACTTCAGCCATTAAATTAAATTAAAATGTACAGTATTTTTCAGTCATTCAATTCAAATGTACAGCATTAGGCACTGAACCTGACATATAATGTAGTTATATGTTCTACACGTCTTATTTTACCTTGGCTACCGACTTTGTTAGGTAGGAAAACCAAGACAAGGACAAGACCTATCAATAAATCTTGCATTTGTCTGTGAAGGATCTTTTATGTGATCAGTAACGATTAGTGTGCTTGGCCAAGCATGGTACTTGATCAAACATTGGGGTACTCAGTATACCAATAGTTTGTTGAAAGGATGCTGAGCAGCCAAACATCAAGGTTTAAAGGGGTACTCCAGCGAAAAGCTTTTCCTCAGTAATTGAAACACATTACACATTAAGTTATACAACTTTGTAATATGCTTTAATCACTTATCTGCCCCTCTTCCCTATCTTTTTCCCCCTCAACCCCCACCAGGAAGTGAAGTAAACTCATTCTTACCCAATGACTGTTGACCCCAGGCTTTTCTGTGGCAGCCATTTTGTGACAATGACATCATCAAGAGGGAGGCCGGTCTAAGCCCTGTTAGGCCAGCCTCTCTTTGTCAGAAAACTCAAGTTGCTCAGCTCTGATTGGCTGATCAAGATGTATGTCATCTTACAGTTTTACAGAGTCAGTTAGACATCACAGGAGACAAAGTGCATCATGGGAAACCCCAAACCAGGAAGCAAAGAGAAAAATGAAGCCATCAACTGGAACTTCAGGGACCTGCAAACAGCAGGAAATTCAAACAAAGACAGACTCATGGGGGATGGTAAGTAGAAAAACTATGTTTATGATTGATTTTTTTGTTTTGTTTTTTGTTTTTTTATCAACACCGGAGTACCCCTCTAAGGCTGTAAAAATCCATAATGCATTTCCACATCCTTAAACCCATGGGAGGGGGGATTATACTTCTATCTTCACTTTCACCACTCAGCCAATCAGCAAATGCAGTGCTATCCTGCCTCTGCCACTGATTGGCGGAGTGGAGTCCTCCACCCAGCCACTCAGCAGCTACTAATTGGCTGAGCAGAAATAGTTGTGATAGAAGATAGATGACTAAAGAGGTAACTAAAAATCCCCCTTCCCTAACAAAGCATAACTTAAACCCCTGGGGGCCAGATTGTCACTTTGTAAAATTTAAGGTTAAAGGGTTATCCAGTGCTACAAAGACATGGCCACTTTCTTCCAGAGACAGCATGACTTTGTCTCCAGTCCAGGTGTGGTTTGCTTCATTCGCTTCAATAGAAATGAGTTACAAAACCCCACTCAAACTGGAGACAAGAGAGGGGCTGTCTCTGAAGGAAAATGCCCATTTTTCTTTAGCGCTGGATAACCACTTTAACCTCATTAACTTGGTACCCTTTGCTCTGCTGAGCAAGGGGTACCTTGTTAAATGCTCAAGTCTCCCATTGTTTTCAATGGGGTTCGTTACTCATGTTGAGCACTTCAGCATTTTAGTGCTTGCTCATCTCTGCTGAGTTTTACATAGTAATACTGATACTCTAAATGGGAAAGCCTAAATCCACCATTGGATTATCCCTTTGGAGCACTAATAATTTTCCCTTTGTGCAATGGCCAGCAAGTTGTCATGTAGTACACATTTAAAACCTCAGCCATTCAGAAGGGATAAAGTAAAATGGTACAAACCCAAGTTATGCTACAAGAGCCAGGCATAGCAAAGAAATACAAAATGATCAGAATATCTGGAACATAAATTGGGTACAGACTCCCAACAAGGAGGGGATTGATGTTTTCTGTTTAAATTGTATTATGTTATTCCTATACCAACAATGAGTATTTGACATCAGAAAAAATGACTGCTTTTGTGTGCTGAAACCTCTATTAGCGGTAATGGCTTGACCACATTATTGTACAACTACACACAATCTGTTCTAATTTACCATAATCTGCACATTTATATTGTAAAAGCACACAAATAATGCAAACACTATAGACAAAACTCCAAGCATTGCTATGTAATGTGTAATGCAGCAAACCTCATGCCGCAATAATTTGGTCACTGTATGACTAGCAGAACTAGGCTCATCACATCCTTATCTTGAAACAATTATCCTCAATAGAACCAGCTGCTGTTTCCCCCAGGTAAAATGTAACAGAATAGAAAAAAAGCCAGAAATAGCGCAACCTGTGCCTTATAGTCTAGAGTGACACTGATTGTCCTAATAATGCCACTTTTGTAATGTCTATCCTGATTCATATATTACTTTCTCCCTATGTATACACGCATGAATCACCTTCCTGAAAGGACATTTAAATAGACAACACAGTGAATTGTTCCTTTTATTACAGCCATTGCCCTGAATACAGTGCACGACCCTGTGCAAGAAAAGAATAAAACATTGCTTCTCCATGTAACCTGTAAGAAGCATGCATGGGATTGTGCCGAAGTAACAACTGCATGCAGCAGCCAATAAGATCTCTCCCCAGGGCATTTGGATTATTTTTCAAAACAAAACAAAAAAAAAATCTCTATTTTGTGTTTTTTTTCCACATTACATAATGTTAACTGAAAATCAATAAAAATCATACAAGAAGCATTGGGTTTCTTGCGCTTCAGACGTTTACAAGGTTAAATTACTAATCAATAAAAAGACTGAGTTTAGCATCTATTCTTGCGGTGGCACTGAGTTCTAAACACAATACTGGGTTAGTTTTACCGCAGGCATATGTCTGGGAGATGTCTGCAGGATATGATGTTATCAAAAGTTTCTAAAGCAGAGAACTAAGAGATAAGCAAACAGCATGCTAATATAAAAAGAGGCAATGTTGCTCACAAGAACTTACAATCTATGAAAAGTGTTTCCAGATGGCATGGTTACTTCTAATGAATAGCATTACTGATGAGTCCCACTCTGAGCATTACCAAATGGACAGTGAAATTCTGTAATAGGAAAATGCTCAGTGCACCTGCTCCTGTTCAGCTATTAGCAAACTGTGCATGAATGCTCACTGACATACCCTCTTTGCAATACTTAAATCTCTAGTTTTGTATATCATTCATCTCTGTAAACCAAAGTAATTTCACATCTAATTTTGTAGAACTACAATGCCAAACATGTTCTGGCAAAATATTAGGTAAAAACAATGATTTTGTTATGCTTCTTAGTAGGGCGTGTGGACTAGATGGTAGCATACTAGAGCTGCCCACCCAATAAATGGATTATGCTCCAGCCTCCAATGATGTTATGCTCTGTGCTCAACCAATCACAGAGCTGAATAGCGGAGCAAGACATCAACAGAAGCCAGAGGAATGGGAACACATCCTGGACTGGAAGATCTGACAGCAGCGGGAGATGGGGGTCAGGGGTTTTTGGAGAGTAAGTATGCTCTGGGGAGACACTATGCATAGTATACAATTTCCAGAAAATTAGGTATGTTCGATCTGCTGTTTTGGTGCTATTAATATGCTGCAGCATCATTACATAAGGCTTCTGCATTATTACTCATGTATGACCAGTGATGCCATTTGGCAGGCTACAATCAAAACGCTTAATTTAAACTAAGGTATGGTTGTGGCATATATTGTGGTGAATTTTTGTGCTAATATAAAGACTTCAGACTGTAGTGCCTTGGGTTTGTTACATAGCGTATAGAGGGGTATACACCAATGATGATTTTAGTTAAGAGTGTCTGTGGTACTGTCTATTAAAACAGTATTTATATTGCAGCTTGAAGTGAATAAAAGCCAATTGTTTGAGATCCCAGAATGAAAACCAATCCCTTAGTTTTACTATTAGGCCATGTTCCCACTACGTAAGTTTCATAATAATCACAGCCATTGTAAAAACGGCCGTGATTACTACGGAACTCATGTAGTACGGAACATGTAGTACGGAACTCATAGTATAAACTCAGGCCGGGATCCCTAGCAGCGCCGCAAGAAACTGACAGAAAACCCTGTCAGTTCACACAATGGAGCGTGCAACTCCGGCCGCATGCATCCAAATTCAGCGGCAGTGAAGATCATCCAGCTGGTACTGCAGTAGCGGCCAGGATGATCTTTTCTGACACCCGCCGTTCCATGACCCACCCAGGTCACGGAACGGCCGGTGTCTCACGCAGTGAGAACATGGCCTTAAATTGGACAACCTCTATAATATGCAGGTTCTAAACGGCATTCTGCGTTCCCAGTACACACTGGAGTATATGTACTATTACTAAAGGTGATAAAGTATAAACTTAGACTAGACAGTCCTAAGCTACAGTATGTTTACACAAAGTATTATGGTCACTATTTCTGTCACTATTTGTAGCTAAAATCAGGAATAGAACCGACAGAAAAAACTACAATGGAAATATGTGCACAGTTTCTGTGTTTTCAACCAAATCCAGGTTTGGTTGAATAAATTCTGAGAGAAATACCATGTGTGAACTTGACCTAAAGATGTGCCAGATTTATCACAGTAGTTTCTTCATTTTGGTGAATTTAGAGAATCTATATACACTTTAAGGTTTTGATACTATAAGATTTAGACATCTTTAAGGTTATGTACCAAAATTTCAATCCATGCCCATTTCCACCAAGCTTTATCTCCTTTACCACTAGCCTGTGCCCCTTAGCACCAATAGTGTCTAGAACACATAATAAATGTAGTGTATGTTTTGTAGTGCAGCTTTTGGGCAGAATTCACACACACATTTGAATAGTTAATCCACTTCATAGTGATGAAACATGATAAGAGTTGATCACAAAGGCTGCTGTGGTTTTTCCATACACACAAATATGTGAGCACACAGCAAACAACAGGCGAAATCTCTATCATCAACTGTGTCCATAATGTTATGTAGATAGACAAGTATCTAAGAGTAGAAGCAACACATAATAATACTTGAAGGAGCTGTCCACACAGGAAGGTGCTGAAACTATTTTATAGTGGAGATGCATCAATTATCTATTTTTCAAGAAGAAAGGATCTACCGGATCCACAGCGGATCTCACTTCTGCGGATTCGAAGCGAGAACCGCTGCGGATCTGGTACCATTCACTTCTATGATAGCACATATTCGCAGCGGAATTAACATCCTGCTGTGAATATGTGCTTTAACCCCTCGCTGTCCGCAGCCCCGCCGCCGCATTAGCCCATCCTCGGCCGCATTCCCCATCTCTGGCCGCATCCCCCCATCCCCCGCCGCATCCAGCAGCCTGCCGCCGAGAGCATAAAGTACCTGCTCGGCGGCGTGGCTGCAGTGAGGCCCCCGGCTCCGGTCCCGCTAATGAGCGGGACTGGAGCCGGGAGCCTCACTGCAGCCGCGCCACCAAGCAGGTACTTTGTGCTCTCGGCAGTGGGCTGCAGGATGCGGGCGGGGATAGGGGATGCGGCAGGGGATGGGGGGATGCGGCCGGAGATGGGGGATGCGGCCGAGGATGGGCTAATGCGGCGGCGGGGCTGCGGACAGCGAGGGGTTAAAGCACATATTCACAGCGGGATGTTAATCCCGCTGCGAATATGTGCTATCATAGAAGTGAATGGTACCGGATCCGCAGCGGTTCTTGCTTCGAATCCGCAGAAGTGAGATCCGCTGTGGATCCAGTAGGTGTGAAGGCACCCTTACTCTAGCTATTAAATCAGCCATGTCTTTATACGTGATCTATAGTTTTTTTTTTTTTTTTTACAAAACTACACACACAGAATACCATTCCCTCAAAACAGAAAAATCTGCATACACAATACAATACTTCTTAAGGCTAAGTTCACACAACGTATGAATTCATTAAACTGCCGTTGTTGTAGGTTAGCAACAACGGCCATTATTAATTGACAGTGGATGATCGCTTTGATTAGCAAGAAATCCTGGTCGGAGTGTATACACACTAGATATACTCTGGATGGGATTCCATGTGGCCGCACAAAAAACATTGAATTTATTAAATAGTGGCCGCACGAAATTGACAGGGCCGCACTTTACATTGTCTGCTATGGTTAATTGTAACATGGGCATACCCGAATGTGGCTGGTACTGCAGTACCAGCCGGGATGTACTTCACAGACAGTGGTCGTTCTCTGACATGGCTGTGTCACAGAACGGCCTGTTTTTCAAAGGAGGAGCAAGGCCAGAGGGTATGTTCACATGTACAGGATCTGTAGCTGATACACAGCAGATTTGATAGCACAGATTTAATACTGTGTTCAAGCATTTAGTTACATTGATATCTGCAGCATCAAATCTGCTGTGGATGCTGTACCTGTAAACGCACCCTAAGAAACTGAAATCATTCTATAAAACACAGTGAAAGGTATTGTGCTCAGTGACAAAAACAAATGAATAAATAAATAATTTTTTTTATTTAATTGCTCTTTATGCAAGTAGTCAATTATGTTACACACTTGCTGCTGCTAAAGAAGTGTTAGATTCCTAATTATCAAATGTTACATAATTTATTAATATATATTATCATATATGATTGAAATGTAGTGTTTGTAAACTGCAGAGAATTGCAGTCATGGACCGAGTGTGGGAGTTGCCTTTTGTTTGTCTGCACCTATAACTCTGTGATGGAACAAAGTCTACCTTTTAAAGTGTCTCAGTGAGTGCCAAAGTGTATTTCTTTTTCTATCTGTTGAGAATTGCACACCTGGAACTCGACTATTTCAGTGCTGAGTACCATGACCCAAGAATCAGTGTCTGTTTACCCATGGCTTGTTTCCCATTCAGAAAATGGCATGTGTGTGAATAGTGCCAAGGTTGTTGTTTCTCATCTTTTCTTTTCTTTTTTATTCAGTGTTTGTACTGATGGCTGCTTTTCATACACTTTAATAGAACTTACTGTTAGGGAAAGAAAAAAAAATTGAAAACATTTAAAAAGTAACCATTTTTCCCCCCATCAAATAATGAGTTAAAATAGGGTGTAAGGAAAAGCAACCATTAGTATATTTTAGGGTAGACAGTTTTGGTATTGTGCCCCAATTTTTCCTCCTGTGTTATCTAAAATGCTGTCTTTGCTTTCCAGTTGAATATTTTTAGCTGCAGAATTGTGTACAAACAGTGGATGTTTTATTTATTTATTTTTATTATTATTTTTTTTTATTATATTTGTGTATAATAATGGGATTGCTAGAATTTTAATGTTCCTTAATAAAGTAGTTAAATAATATTAGTCAACGCTCAAGCTTAAAGGGGTACTTTTTACTACTTTTTAATTAACTTGTACTATAAAGTTATATAGATTTGTAAATTACTTATATTTAAAAATCTCAGGAAGTGGTGTTCTCTTTCCAGTCTGACACAGTGGGGGAGATTTATGAAAGGGTGTAAATATACACCTGGTGTAAACTGCCCACAGCAACCAATCACAGCTCCTTTTATATTTTACCAGAGCTGAAAGCTGAGCTGTGATTGGTTGCTGTGGGCAGTTTACACCAGGTGAATATTTACACTCTTTCATAAATCACCCCCTATGTTCTCTGCTACCAACTCTGTTAATGTCAGGAATTGCCCAGAACAGGAGAGGTTTTCTATGGGCATTTTCTACAGCTCTGAACAGTTCCTGCCACAGAGGTGGCAGCAAAGAGCACTGTGTCAGACTGGAAAAAGCTCTGCTTCCTGTAGTGTAAGCAGCAGCTGATAAGTACTGGAAGTACACTAGTTAATTTAAAAACTTTTTTCCTCTGGAGTACTCCTTAAATGCTCATAGCTTGAAATTGGATGTCAGGTCCTGCAAATGTTTATGTCCAAAACAAAAAATTAATAACAAAGAGTGATATCTAAGAGGTTATCCAGGCTTAGAAAAACATGGCTTCTTTCTTTCAGAAACTGAATACAACTGAATGGAGATGAATTGTAACAACAAACACAACCTGAGCACAGGTTTGGTGCTGTTTTTGCAGGAAAGTAGTTGTGTTTTGTTTTATATTCCAATCCTGGATAACCCCTTTAAGGCATGTACATACTCAATAGAAAAGTCTTACCAATTATCTATGTAGCTTTTTGTATCTGATGAAAATGTGAACAATTTAACCTTTGAGGACATAAATAAACAAAACAGAATTGCCAATTAATAACTATATCAATTCAGTAGTGATAGAGTCGCAAGAAACAAGCTCTTGCTAAAGTGTCTGCTTTTTCACAGGTCCATTGTCCTAGCGATTTCATACAGACGCTTTTCCATCAATTAAAATTCCATATCCTCAACTCTCAGTTTGCTAATAAAATGAAAAACCCTTCCTGAAATCAATACACATTAGCATATTTCTCTGAATGGGACTGAAATGCTGCAGCTTAATTATTACATTTTGAGTCTACAAGATTAATCAGGCATATCTTATCACACCATGACCATTCAATATGATAAATCAATTCTGCAGGGCCCCTTATGATGGCTCTCTGAGGGCAAATAAAAAAGGTGAAGAGGGGAATTTTCTGCTGAGAATCGGGATTATCTCATCCTAAAACATGTGAGAAGATAATTGTCTGCCAGGGAAAAAGAAATATGGAGGCTTGTGATATACTGGGTTAAAGTCAAATGGGTGCTAAGTAGTTGTGATGTCTATAAAGTCCCAAACATGCTGTACTATCAAGGTCAACCATCTTTATGTTGTTGGAAAGATGCGACTGTTACAGCCTGCATGAAGTAAATACACGAGATACAAGCAGGAAAGCAATAATTGTGACATACGGTTTCACAATAAAGTGTCGCAAAGTTGGGATTTAATGTAGCCTTAACCTCTTGTCCCCTGCTTTATCACCAAACGTAAAGATTGTATTCTACGATAAATCACTAAAGCAGTGCGGAAATGAGTTACATAGACGTCTAGGTGACATGAGTAACAATGTGTAGACTTTTCCTAAGTCAGTCATTGAACATGTAGTTTTTATAGTGAATAAGGGTATGTATGGGCAGATATAAGCTCAAATATTCCTTAAAGCCTCTATCTGTTCACAGTTACCATACTTACATTTACAGGTTAGTTTCATCTGCTGTTCTCCTTTATCCACCATGTTACATATTTTGATACCTTTTACAATCTTAGCTTTATTCCACAGTGCAAAGTGTCAAAATGGCTTTCCCAAGCTCATGCAATGTACCCCCATCCTCAACCTTACTCCCATTTCCTCCTTAACTGACGGCTGCAAGCAGAGCTCCAAGTAGGGATAGGGATGAGAGGGTGTTTAGGAGATGTTACAGCTTGCAGCATTTCAGGAGCTTGGAAAAGCCTTTGACACCTTATACTGTGGAATAAAGCATATTCATATGTTCTGGAAGCTCAGAAAAATATACAAAAGGTACTACGTGTAAAATGAACAAAAAATTATGATTTTTGCTTTGATTTTGCGCACAGCGTATATTTTTTTGCAGCATCTATCAAGCTGTTTGCACTATTTTTGTGCAGTTTACTCCAGCTGTGGCTTTTTCTACATTTTCTAGGAGGGGGAGTGGTTAGGGCATGGCTTATATTAGCTACATTTTTAGCCAGATTTATTATGTGCAATTTTTTTTTATTTTGCACAAAAAAATATTTTGCAGCAGTACTCCAGTCAAACCCTGGTGTAGTTTGTTAGCCCTTTTTTAGCCAGAAAAAGTGCACAAATTGAGTCAATATTTTTTAAGGCCCATGCTCCGATCGATCGTTTTTGCTCATGGACCGCCAAAAGTGTGCTAGTGGGAAAAGAATTGTGCTAATCATACATACCCCCCTTTATGTACTGTATTTACAACATGGGTGTGTATTCTATTCTATTCTATGTGTTAGCCATAGCCTTATACAGGTTACTACGTATATATTTGCTCCTTACTACTCTCTGCTTCTGGGCATTCTGTCCCGCTTCATACCTGTTTACATGAAGGATTTTTTCAGCGTATTATGCTAATATCACCAAATGACAATTTAAATACATATCAGGAGACAAATAGCCGCTAAAATTTTACCACCTAGACAGTAGTCTACTGAGACTCCAGCCAAGCCAAGCTCTAATAAATGTTATATACATACAATTTATTTCAATCTACTAAAACAAAGCCCAGCGTATTTCATGCAGTTCTGATTATTGCATATGCCACATAATATCTGAAGTGTTATGTCAGTAATGATTGTGATAGCAGTGTTCTTCTTGTACTGCTATTGTAAACACAATAACAAAAGTATGCAAATTGTCTCAGGCCTAAATTAATGATAATAGATTTTCTCTTTAAGCGAATGTATGACAACTGAAATCATTACTTGGTGCATACACACAGTCACTGGATATTTAATTTTCTCTAAGGTGACCTTAACCAATGTTTCCCTCAGTTACTTTTTTTTTTACACATCTCTATGCTGGCCTCAAGCAAACAAATATTAGAATCTATGGTGTCACTCATGCATTATAGTAATATTTGAAAATTACCATAATTTGCACCCCAATGTTAATGTTTTCCTACAGGGAAAAAATTACAAGTCACCTCAAACTACAGGAGATGCCTGGTGTATAATAATAGTCGAAAGGCTACTGGCAACATGAGCTATGTAATGCCATGATTTTGGCATACAGCCAACCAATCCTATAATCCTATCTACATTGGTTGTTTAATGCACTGAGCCATTCTGCAAGGCTAAAACTCTCTACAAGATTATTACTTCCATTGGCCACTGACATCTAATGGTAAGTTATCATTTGTTTTGCTTCTGACATTTGCTACAAGTTTATGAATTCTTTGCACAAATGCTGATTTGTACTAACATTCTGCCCTTCTATAAGTCCTGGGGTTATCTGAGTTCTGAGAGCCATTGTTAGGATCCAAAAAAGGTGACTGCTAAAGGTTCTGCAGTCTAGTGACCCAGTACACAGTAGATTTTGGCCTTAAGGAAAAGACCAATTTTCATTTTTTTCATTTTTATTTTTACATGTTAAAAGAAAGTTTACATATTTTTCTTACACTTTTTAAGTTCCCCTAGGGGACTATTACATGCAATCATTAGATTGCTAATACAGGTTGTTGCTATGTCATTGCATGGCATTGATCACTGGTATCTGCCCTCTGACTGCACAGAGGTAAGTATGAGACCTCTGGAATTCAGGGAAAAGGACCAGGACATCGGCATTCACTCAGCTCCTGTCGCTGACACTTAAATGCTGTGATCACTACTGCCCATCATTAATTGTGAGGACCCTTACTCTCTATGAAGCGAGCTCAGCTCCTATAAAACCCTTAAACTTAATGGCATACTGATACATCATAGATCCTAAAGGCATCCCTGATGTATTGGTATGTCATGGGTCCTTACATCGATGAATGAATCAATAACTAAATAAAACAAAAAATGAACCATATAATCTTTAAAGGAGATTATTTCTTTTCTGTTGTGGATAACCAGTGAGTCTATACATGTTCAATTCAACATGCAGAAGACATGTAGAAAGAATCCATTGACCAAAGGCTTCCGAAAACCAGAAAAGAAAAAACAAATTAATGGAATGAATTCACCAGTCAGGTTGTATTTCGACTGATAGCATGATAATGCCTTCAATAGTTATATAAAATCTCGGAAGCACAATAGGGCATTGCCGTACAGTTCGGGGTTATTAAAAATAAAACGAAAATCTAAAGCAGCTGAAAAGACAAGCAGATGATGACAGGCATTCCCAAATGGCTGGACTGAAATGACCTTATTATACATAGTAATATAAACATAAAAGCTCTTCTTTTTACCGACTGTATGTAAGTTACACAAATTCCTGTTCTAATTGGATATGTCTGTATTAACAATTAAAGGATGATATTAAAGAACTTTAAATTGCTGCTGCCATTCTTCCCCAAGGTTTAAGAGTAAATTTCTCAATATAGTTTCAGTTATTTTATTTTTTATTTTCTCTTCATAAGACTATCTGGAACATCAACTGATCCTGAGGGCAGAACAAACAATGTCAAACCTGATTAGTTTTTAGGACTGTGTCGGGGAAATGCCTGCTTATCTTGGACACTTATCTACGACATGAACCCATAACATAACAGGGGAAGAATAGAAATGACAATTCTTATTGTGTTGTTAGAAATTTGCTTCCTGACAATACAAATCCAATAAAAAAGTCTCTAAAGATGGGAGAAAGATTTAGAGAAGTAGGTTCTTTGCTACTTCTCCAACACAAATACTGCATTCTACTGAATCAATAGGTCCGATGTTTCTGCACAAAATACATGCAGGTTAATGTGTAAGGATAGGATACTAGGACTCAAGTTAAAATATATACCATAAAATATGTTTTTTATTTCTTGCACTGATAAGACCAACTTAAAGGGCTTTTATAGGCTAAAATGATTGGTAGCCTATAATCAGGATCGAGGAGGTGTTGACACCAGCCATGCCTGCTGATGTGCTTTTCAGGTGACCCCGTGGTTCCTGGCACTACAATACCAAACACTGCTCATTGTGTAGTAGTCATGGTGGGTTACTGCAGCTCAACCATCCCTGAATGAGAACTAAGATGCAGTAACCCCATGCCACCATTACACACAATGCAGAAACCTCTATACAAAGACAACTAAGGGTCTAAAAAAAAGTCAGCTATTTATTGCAGAAACCTCCACAAGTGCAACATTTTCACATAAAAGCCTTTGTCCAGCATAATTGCACATATATCTCTTTGGTATACAAACCATTTGGCATGTACCCTCAGTATCTACCACTTAGGTTACCACAAAGGCCCTGGTCATTGTGTAGTGCTAGTGCTGTGGCTCACATGAACAGCTGATTGGTGGGGGTGGCTGAGAATAGTCCATCAATCATTTCAGCCTGTAAGACCCCTTTATTGACCTCTCAGTTTGGGGAAAAGTATATAAACTTAAAGGGGTATTCCCATCTTAGCCAATATAGTTTTACTTGTAGGACTCGTCAAGTAGATTTTTGGGGGAAATACATTCTTTTAGCAAACTTGCCTCCTTCTCCTGATATGCTGCTCTTTCCCTCCCATTCTTGACAGCTCATTGTCTAGGTTACCGACCACCACTCTGCTCTAAATGCAGTGGTCTGGGATGTACTACTGTCTTATATACTAAGGATCAGATAATCACAACATCAAATCCTGAGGGCCACACATGGGATATTCCTCGAAACAGCAGCATCCCAAAATGATTACCATTAAAAGTCAAACAGGTCAGATTTGAAAATTGGGACCGAGCCTTAAGGCCCAAACTAGCTGTGTCCTTAAGGAGTTAACATTTAAAATCTGTGTATGGGACTTTAAGGGCTACATTTAAAAAAAAACTGAACTCTGATTGCACTAAATGTATTTTAAGAAATGAAGCTTTAAACATTGAATTTTACCACTGAATATAAAGCATCAAGATCTGGCACACTTGATTTTATAAATCAGCAGTTGTCAATATAACTATGGGTCACATATAACAGCATGTACAACTGAAGACTATATATTCCAAATTCTCTTCCAGAATGCATCACACCTTCATCTCTTTAATTCACAGTGCTTTTAGTCCAATTAGCAAATTGTCATTTTTTTTAATCTATATTTTTATACCTGACATATAGACTATAACAGCGATCTTATCTGTTTTTTTTAATTACTATTATTATTTTCAGGTACTTTAGAATAGCCTAAGAATTTAGAGTTTTAACTGCATCTGGAATAAATGTACAATGATTTGCCTTTAATACAACAAAACTTAAAACAGCTAGACTCCAAAAAAAGAATTCAAATATGAATTTGCATTTGCAATGTTTAATGTTGTTTGCAAACCGATAACAATATTTTTTCCTTGATCGTGTGTGGAACGTGCTCACAGTAAGCTACCAGTGTACTTTGCAGGTAGAAAGGTCCCTTCATTATTATCAAGAGGATAGGAAACATAAGCCGGAATACAGAACAGCAATTATTCCGCTCTGAGGTCCTCATTAATTTTAAAACTTCTTTGGATGCAACAAATTCTGCTACATTTCCCTACTGTTCACACCACTGTGTCCTTCCCATTCTTGACACCTCATCGTTCCTTTCACCAGACTTCATGTAGTAACCATGGCAATGCTCGAAGAGTTGTTGCTCTCATAGGAGAATCAGACATCATTGTGCACTAGGAAATAGCCTACTGAACATATGCTCTAAAAATCTCATTAGCAATAGTGTCCATAATATTTCCCAATACAGTTCTCTAAGCTGCAGATGAACCTGCCTGTACCTGTAGGTCATAGATGTCCTACCCATCAACTTCTATCAAGGGCACCTCTTTTGGTGCACCGAGATCAGCTGTCATGTTTATTTGAAGTTTTAAGCAGATGATGGGAGTAAAACCATGTGTTTATGTCCTGGTACAGAAGGCATGGCTGGAGTCTTGCCAGCTTCACACTTCCCAGAGCACATGGCGCTATGTTTTGTTTAACCACAGGCATCTGGCAAAGGACAATTTAACTACAAAAGACATATAAAGGAAACGTAAAGCATACAGATCATCTATGGGTCATTGATATAATGTTACTGTACATTTGTAGCCATGCATTATAAACAGATGGTGTAAATTTTGAACAAATTTATTATGTTGATGCATATCATTTAGAAAATCTGTCCTGTCAGGTAATGCACCAGAATTTGCCCCATTGTGCTCCAAAATACTTTCCATACTAAGGCAAACAGCACCAGTTTATCTATTTTTAGATCAGTTTCCTTTTAGTTTACTTTATACTATAATTTCTGTACACATGCTAACAGTGAATGTACCAGCAGGTACTTCTCTTTCACATTTATACATGAATAGACCAACGCCGGTGTGGAGATGCCAGTGCCGCAGTCCTTTTTTTGACCCGAAGCCTGGTTCTCTGCACCGGTACCAGTCTATTGATGTAAAAATCTTAAAGGAATGTGCCTGCTAGTAAATTCACTTTAATATATCTGGTGGAAACTGGAACTCAAAGGTGGATATGGACACTTTTTGAGATATAAATGTTTCAGCCAAAATTAGTAGTAGTAATAGTAATAGCCCCCTAATGAGATATTCCACTTTTAGGCTGGGTTCACACACAGTATATTTCAGGCTGTATTTGGTCCTCATGTCAGGTCCTCATAGCAACCAAAACCAGGAGTGGATTAAAAACACAGAAAGGCTCTGTCCACACAATGGTGAAATTGAGTGGATGGCCGTCATATAACGGTAAATAACGGCCATTATTTCAATACAGAAGCCATTGTATTAAGATAACAGAAAATATTTGCCATTAAATGGCGGCCATCCACTTGATTACAACATTGTGTGAACAGAGCCTTTCTGTGTTTTCAATCCACTCCTGGTTTTGGTTGCTATACAGCCTCAAATATACAGCCTGAAATATACTGTGTGTGAACCCAGCCTTAAAGAGCATTGTAATGATGGTGTTAGTTCTACCTGACATTGGAAGTTGTCTGTTTGGACAAGCCCTACTTGATAGAAGTTTTACATGACAATTAACAAAATGGCCATCTGCTGGCACTCTAGCGATCAGCTGTAATCTTTGGGGAACCCTGGAGGTAAGGCCAACTTTACATACAACTTTACATAATTGACCTTTGAACTGATCTTATTCATTTGAATTGGACAGTTCAAAATATGCAGCACTTCAATAGGGGCCTTGTATCACTGGACAGAAGAGATGGAAGAACACATCTAAAAAGCTTTTCTGCATTTGCTCAGACCCATAATCCAGTGCTGGACACATTGAAGCTTATGGAGAGAAAGATGCATCACAAGGAACAGATGCAAACTATCTGCAGCCTCAAGCTTAAGCCTTTGAAGCACCATAAAGCAGCAGAGAACGGGGCTGTGGGGAGGAGGGAGGAGCTCGTCAAAGTTAATAATTCCAAAACAGAAAGACAGAATAGAAATAGATAGATAAATAGATAGATAGATAGGAGATAGATGGATGGATGGATGGATGGATGGATGGATAGATAGATAGATAGATAGATAGATAGGAGATAGATGGATGGATGGATGGATGGATGGATAGATAGATAGATAGATAGATAGATCACCATAGCACTCGGCAGTACTCATAAGGTCGAAACATTGCGGCTGTTATAAAAAAAAATTATTTGTACATATTTTGCAGTGCTACAGTAATCTATATACCTGTAGACACAGCACCATAGGTCACAGGGGTGCATACCGCTGGCATTAAACTTTTTTGAGGAGTGTTGCATCTCATAGATTTTTTTATAGATAGATAGATAGATAGATAGATAGATAGATAGAATTGAGATAGATAGATAGATAGATAGATAAAAACTGATAAGAACTGATGTTTTAATTAAAAGAAGGATAGAAAGCCTAATGACAACTGATGCATTATTTCATAACTTGTGGCCAGTTTCCGATTAAAAAAAACAAAACTGAACCACATGCAACTTGTATGTGAAACAAATCTAAGTGTTAAATTTTCCTGCCGAACCACAAACAGGAAAGTGAAATATTACACAGATCCTATTTAAAGGGGCACTCCAGCCAAGTTTACTTTGTATGCAGCACTGCCACCAAAAGTTGTGATGTCATGGCTGCATGACAACACCGCCTTTCTGTGAAGTGACATCAGCTGCATTGGGCATATCTTGTTCCAGGTTAGGCTGTACTCTAGTGATAAGCTAGAGTACAGCCAACAGAGCAGAGATGTATTGTCCCTTATCACAAGAGTATGGCACAGTACCATGTCTGAAGAGGAGGGAAGCTCAGCCTGGAACAAGAGACTCCCACTACAGCTGACGGAATGGCACAGAATGGCAGTGCTGGAATGCAGCTGTGCACACTTCTGGCAGTCGAGCTGCATACAAAGTAAGCCTGGCAAGAGTACCCCTTTAAATCAGTGAATTGTTTGTGCTATACTTCAGACTGAAAATTATTCTTCATACTTTCTCTTCTTTCTGGCCAAGAGATAAAGATCTAGAGCAAAAGACCTGTCCACTTAAGTGTACATGATGAGCATGTCATGATGGGCATTTTCTGGATCAGCGGCAAGATCCATTGCTAATCCGGAAGTTCGGGTCTCCATGGATACAGATACACAATGAGACCGTAATGACACACACATTACAATCTCATTGCACTCCATATTCATAGAAACCCGAACTTTCAGATTAGCAGTGGATCTTGCCAATGATCTGGAAGCAGCCCATCATGACAGGTACACTTAAAGTAAGAATGCCCTAATAGAGAATACGGATCTGAGATTATTGACTAGTGATTAACGACCATCCCGATGTTCGGTTCGGATCCCAAACACGAACATAAAAAAATTATCGTGATTGCTACATGTTCACCGACAGTCACAAACAAATAACGAACGTACAGTAGAAGCATATATTATGTTTTTGTCTACACACATGCATACAGATTATCAGGTGCAAAGCATAAATTATGCAGTTGCGTGGGTTAAAAGTTTGAATAAGTTCGAAATTGATTGTTATAACCATTCCGATCATCGAAAAAATTGTGTGTGATCGGCGAACACGAACAATTAGCTTCATGTTAGCATGAACATACGAACATTTACAAACTTGTTCGCTCATCACTGTTATTGACATTGTTCTTCCAAGCTATGTTATTTAACATCCTCAACAGGACTCTATTTAGAAGAACCAACCTGCTTCTCCGACATGACAAAGAGCTGTTCTTCATTCTTCGTAAAGGCCATATCTCTTAAAATAGGGCCAGAGTCAACCACCTGGATAGTTTCATATTGTACCGCTCCAGTGATGGGGCCATCAACTCGAATCTGAAATAAAATAGATACAGTTTTTAGTATTAGCATTAATAATTAATGCTAGTAATAGGTTAATAAATTCTTAGTCCACTGGTCAATAATCGCAATAATTGTAGTTAAACAATAATACATTTACAGAAAATCAAATAATACTAATAATAATAATAATAATATCTCATATAAAATTATTATCTACAATGGAAAAATACATAAAAAATGATATATTCTTTTTTTGTTAAATATCAGATTACAAATTTCCTGCCTCACAATATTAATTCATGTTTCTAAAGCACTGCCCATAGTGATCCCCTAATAACTGTGACCGGGGATTGTGCATGACTATTCCTTTAAGTTCTAGCAGATTAGGTGTAGGAAATGAAGGTACTTCATGAATGCTGAGAGGTAACACGGATCCTGCTACTTTCCTTAGTACATTTTAATTGACAATATTTTATAGTAGGTGCATACATTAAACCTGATAACACTTTTAGAATATATAATAGGCTCTGCATTTTTACTGCAGTAAGTCTGGCTCTTCTATCCTTGTGCTGTATAATGAAAGTTACTGTCATATTCATATTGACTCTTAAGCGTTACAGAGGTCACTCACTTCTTAATGTTAAGCCAAAATAAGTTGTCAGCACTTTTAAAGGCTTAACCTGCCAAAAATGTCTCATAGTCCCTGATCAGTTTATAAAGAGGAAAAAATGAAAGTCATACAAATATATCTCAGCAGGTAAAACCGCTTGATTGACAGCAGGTTACACATTGAAATGACCCTTGAAATCTTTGTGGTCAAACTACAAAGACACTTCCAAGCATAATAACATTTTTGTTTTTCCATTCTGTTACTGGTGGCAATAATAATAAAGAAACTTTTTTCAAGTAGTAAGTTAAAAATCTATATGTGTATTATTCATGTAGATGCTATAAAGCATTGAATTCAACATTTTATAACGTACAATTAGCAAAATGAACTTTACACAAATATTAAGTTAAATAATTGCAGGGGGATAAAGTATTGTATATTATCTGCAGCACTGCAAAAATAAGGAGGGAATTTAGTAAGACTGGCATTTCATATGCTTATCCTAAAGAGTACTGTTATTAAAAATAACTTTTGACTTGTCATCAGGCATGTCAAAAATTATTCATCACAGTGGGTCTCACCGCTACGACCTGCTGTGATCATGAGATATAATCGGGGAGAGAGTGTGGCAGCAGTGTGATCCCTCTCCTGATTGGCTTATTCTGATATAAGGCTACAATGTTGAAATGAGTGAGCGGCAAGGGAGTGGATCACACTGCTTCCACGCTCTCACCCTGGCTATAGCTCCTGATCTCAGGTGGTCTCAGCACTGAGACCCACTGCGATCAATAACTTTTGTCATGTCTGATGCCATGTGAAATGTTATTTATAATGACAAAAGGTTGATGTAAAATATATTGAAGGGTGCACTAGACTGAAATCTGTGCCAGCTGTGAGCTGGAGTAGATTTCATTCATAATTCCAGGCATAAATAACAGTAAATCACACAGGCCACGTGAGGCCTTGCCCCTCCTGCTAAATCTTCAAAAGTGGTGAGCACAACACAGAAGGGAAAAATGCCTCTCCATTTTGGAACAGTGGTTTGACTCTCAGATAGATCAAACTGGAAATAAAATTGGGAGCCTAAAATGTTTACGTATTATATACTACCTTCAAGGGCTAAAGGTCAGTTGATGCTAAATAATTTTATTCACAGTACATAATATTTCTTTTGTATAATTTGTAAAATTACCAGTTCTAAGAAAAATGAAGGAATAATGTTTTATTATTTAAAGCCTAACATGCCATAACATTAAATATTAAGAGGCTTAAAATTACACGGCACGAGATATGCCGAAACCAAAATGTGAAATGCTATCTGCAGTGTAATAATACATGAAAACGACAAGCTATGTAAGCAGGTGAGAAACGCTGAAAGCTTTATCAAAGCAAAACAGGACGTAAGATGCCTATTGAGAGAACATCTGCTCTGCGTCTAGCTTTGTGTTCTCAAGTTGCCACTAGTCAACTTGACTTTGGTCTTTAACCCGAAAACGGCTTCACTGCTGCCAGTCATAGCTTTGTATTGTGGCTGAGCCTGATATTAGCTGGACAATAGACAATTGCTTCTTTATTTAGTAGGTAGAAAGTTGGAGGTAGAGGGGGTAGTTTCTAAAATACATTTAAAAGTAGCAACATGGTTATGCATAAAATGAAGACCCATATATTGAAGGTCAATCCAAAAATCCTAATACTTTTTAAAGATTTTTTTTTTAATCTCTAGGTTGGCAACAATTGTGTTAAAATGTAGCAATACATTATGACACAATATGGTTTTAGTTTATAATCTGGCATGTTAAATATGGTTCTATATAATCCTCAATCTTTCTGGAATTAGGATACTGTATGGTACAGTCAAGGCTTGGGCTGGGAAACTGGTTTCTGCTTCCTAGCCTCCGAGCTAGGCTTGCCCTCCCTCAAACCCCCCCTTACCCCCACTTTTACACTCTTCACTCACTATCAGTGCCTTTGATTAAATATGTTTGTGAACATATAACTTCAATAGAGATACAGTGAGTGATGGCGATTACTCATTGTGTCTCTGATCCCCTTGCTCTGCAGAGTATTTGGTCCTATCTTACACTCACTACGTGTCGTTTCACTGTAACACCCCCCCCCCAACACACACACACACACAAAATCCAACTGTCAACAGTAACATAATCACAAGAGGTCTTAAAGAGACTCTGTCAGTAGGTTTATGCAGCCCTATCTAAGAGCATAAACTAGAGAAAGAGAAGCTGAACAGATTGATGTATCACTTGTATCACATTGTTCTGTGCAGCTGATTAGGAGATATCTTTCTTAATAACATGGATAATAAGTAGTCCTCTACATTATGTGCATGAGCCCAGTAGTCCTTAATATTTATGAGAAGCAGAAAACTCCACCCACCAGCTGCTGATTGCCAGTTATCTATCCATCCAGTGTATAGGCAGTCAGCTGTCTATCTGCAGCTGGAGAGAGAAGAGAGTGGTGTTGTAGGAATCCTATTCTCCTGCATATTAGGGGAGTGGCTGAAAAAAAAATGACGTCAGTAATACACCAATCTGTTCAGCATTTATATCACTAGTTTATGCTGCCCTCATTTAAGGCAGCTTAAATCTAATGACAGATTCCTTTTTAACCCCTTAGCGACCCATGACGTATCTGATACGTCATGGTGCCGCGGGGGGTGTTCAGAGCGGGGTCCCGCCGGGACCCCGCTCTGAACGGCGCTGATCCTGGCTGTTATGTGCAGCCGGGGAGAGCCTCTATTAGCCGCCACGGGTCCCGTTGCCGTGCTGGCTAATTAAGCCTCTAAGTGCAGCTGTCAAACCTGACAGCTGCACTTAGAGGCTTTGATCCACATGTCCCTGGTGTCTAGTGGGACGGATCTCCCCCCGCGATGCGATTGCGGGGGGGAGATCCGTTCTTCTGCCCGTGCTGGGCCTCAGCGTCGGAATTACGCTGATCCCGGCTCGGCAATAGATTGCTATGGCCTGCAGCAGGCCATAACAATCTATGACCGATCTAATTGATCAAAATTGAGCGATCAGTGCTGTCAATATACAAGTCCCCCAGGGGGGCTTCTAGTTAAAGTAAAAATAAAAGTAAAAATGTTTTTTTTATTAATAAAAAATCCCCTCCCCTATTAAAAGTCCAAATCACCCCCCTTTTCCCATTTTATAAATATAAATAAATAAACAAACATGTTTGGGATGGCCGCGCGTGTATTTGCCTGAACTATTAATTAATCACATTCCTAATCTCGCACGGTAAACGGCGCAAAAAATTCCAAAAAATGCAAAATTGCGCATTTTTGGTCGCATCAAATCCAGAAAAATGTAATGAAAAGTGATCAAAAAGTCGCATATGCGCAGTCAAGGTACCGATAGAAAGTACATGTCATGGCGCAAAAAATAACACCTCACACAGCCCCTTAGACCAAAGGATAAAAGCGCTATAAGCATGGGAAGAGAGCGATTTTAAGGAACATATATTTGTTTACAATGGTTTGAATCTTTCACAAGCCATCAGATAATATAAAAGTTATACATGTTACATATCGTTGTAATCGTAACGAATTGAGGAACATGTATAACAAGTCAGAAGTCAGTTTTACCATAGAGCGAATGGCGTAAATGCAAAACTCCCTGAAATCAAAACAAATTCCTTTTTTTTTTTCAATTTGACAGCGCAAATTTTTTTTTTCCAGTTTCGCAGCATATGTTATGGAAAAATAATGCCTGCCATTTCAAAGTACAATTGGTTTCGCAAAAAATAAGGGCCCATATGGGCCTCTAGGTGAAAAAATGGAAGCGCTATGGCCTTTTAAACATAAAGTGGAAAAAGCAAAAGTGCAAAAACAAAAATTGGCTTTGACCTTAAGGGGTTAATGACCGTTTGAGGCTGTGAGCATGCCTTTAAACAGAATTTTTCTAGGCCATCTGCAAAATAATCAAGTATTTATACTGTTTCCCTCTTTTCCTGAAGAACTAAAAACCCCAGTATCAGCAGGTGATAGTAAAAACACAGATTTTAGAACTCTATATTTAATACTATTTACCCATGTAGTCTTGCATACCAATTATCAATAAGCTCCAAATAAACACATTTCTTTAAATATAGAAATATTGCAAAGATTGTGCTGCCGTGATACAGGATTATCTTGCTATATACTAATTCACTGAATATAATAAAATCGGCAGGCAGACTTTACAGACTTTCCATAAATGAACATTTCCACCTATGAAATCACTTGACTAAGTAGTATTGCTGTTTTATAGCTATTTCAGTCTTTGAGAAAGGTTAATATGCCTGTTAATTAAATGTGTCATGATGGAAAAGGCCATTCAAAAAGTTAACAGTTCTGACTGTCTATTTTCTTGTAATTGAACTCCAGACTTGGAACAGATAGCAGAGCTTTAATGTCAATAATTCCCTATTTCTGCATTTCTGCATCAAAGCACCCTTCTTATCATCTGTCACTCAAGTCAGAGATCAGGAGGTATTGTGATGTAACTGCTCATTCTTCACAAAAGGAAGGGCATGTCCCCTTTTATTTAATTGTTTTTATGTTAAAGATAATCAAACAAAAGAAGTGTAAAATAGGTTTTATTAAGTGGGGCACTTGTCACCCAAGTAATTAATGGAACAAGCACAAATACCGCTTCTTCTTTTACATAAGCTCCTGTTAATGCACGTAAAAAAAAGCTTTTATTAGTCTGTATAAGTATTTAGCCTTTCCCTTGCACCCCTTTTTTACATGTCCTTCTTTATTTTATTAATTGTACAGAATCTAAATCTGTGAAAAAGAGTCCACTAGGTCAACATCCCAACTGAACAAAGAAAAGATGTCCTCCTGTTAAAATTTTGCAACCTTTGTAAAACAATTTATATTAAGAATTTTTTACTGAGAAATTAACTTATTCAGACCCTTAACCAAACCCACAAAGATTCAAGATCAGACCTCTAAAACTAATGAGACCCCTCAGGCTCCCCACTATACCAGAAAACTTAATCAGATTCCAGACCAGACTCCAGAAATTAATTAGTACTCAGATTGGCCTCTAAAATAAATCAGTCCCCAGAACAGACCACTACAATTGATCAGGCATAAAAATAGTTTTCTAAAATTAATCAGTCCCCTGACAAGCCTCAAAAATGTATTCTTACAAATTTTCTTCCCATCCAAGCACCACCACACACCATCCTGAGGTTGGTCAGCATCAGGACTGTGTATGTGCTGCAACACGCAATGTGTCAATATCTTGTATGCCAGGCCCTGGCAAAGGTTCACTCCTTATGGCAGACCCAGAGACCAAAGCTTCTTGCCAGACAATTTAAAGATTATGATGTCTGTAGAAATGCTGTAAATAACAGTCTGTTGAAACATGGGAATCTGTCTCTGAAAGCCTCCCTTTAAGTCTTAAAGTTTCAAATTAACAATGCACATAGTATACCATAATTCTTCCTGTAACATACATAGGTATATACAGTAGTACATTGTTTTAGATATGGACTGTTATCAAGATTTATTCAAATCATATAACCAGGAATTCAGGCCATATTAGATGCCCCGAAGTACACTGGTCTACTAGATCAGCGCTTACTTATCGAGCCTATTACGTGGCAGCCAGGGTTGCAAGGATATCCCTAGTGATGTCTGCGAAGCCCTTGCTTTAATCAGCAGTTAACTGCACATCTCCTACTACACAGAGAGATGGTCGGCTGGCGGCAGATGATTTCTTGACATGTTAAAAGACTGCAAGCAGCCAACAACTGAGTATTTGCTCGATTTGGCAGATAATAATAATAATAATAATAATAATAATAATAATAATAATAATAATAATAATAATAATAATAATAATAATAGGACCTTTAGGGAAAAAAAACATTGATGATTGGAGGGTTATCTTGACACCAGGACAGCTGAAACAACTCTTTGTATCCCAGGAGCCAAAACTCAACAAATAAACAAGAAAATGCTTCTCCGACCACATCTTTTGTGCGCCCAATAGAATATTTTTTTTACAATGATGATGTTAAAGGCCGCATAAATGATTCAGAGCTCATGCTATTGGTCTAAGCAATGTAAAGGCTTAGTAGACGTGTGCCAATCACTAGGAGAGGTGCTTGTTATCAGGAGCCCATGGGTCCCTGTGTAAAAAGATCATTAGCTTCCTTGTGAGTGTGACATGGGAGCGTGGGGATACTGGGGTTTACCAAAGCCTAACCTCACTTTGGGGGGTCTGACTTGAAATAAAAAGAAATTTAAGTGATTATGACAACAAATGTTAAGAAAGTTGTTCAGGCTACTATAGGACATTTGCTTTTATAAAGTAGAGTACTTTAGCAAGAACTTCAATCACTAGCTCATGCTCCAACCTTGTAGCCTAGGGTGAATGTAAGACATTGTAAAGTTAATTGCCTCCTTAAATATATTAATTTCCTTAATAATAGCACTATTGTCTCACCACATATGTATCCGAGTAGGTGAACACTGGGCTAGGAGAAACAAAACTGTTCTAATCTAATGTCAGAACATTATTATTATGATGATGAATTCATGCTGTTTCATTGATTTCACTTCCATTTTCTTTTACTATTGATCCAACCATTATGCCCAATTTTCCTACTCAGTCTGAGATTGTTATGCAAAAAGTCTGCTAAGATTATTCTGTCCAAAATGCTCTCATATTCAGAAACAATTGAACAGTATGGGATCTATTTTTCAACTGTTCATTTTTACGCCTCTAAAAGAGGTACCAAAAGCCAGTACCTTATGAAGCTTTATGTCCCCTTACAGTGGTGAATTCACTGCCAGTATTCATTACTTTCTTTCAATCACATTCATACCCCTGAATGATGATACATTTATTCACTTAGAAGTATTTTATTAGGGAGCTATATTAGGCCCATTTGCGATAATTGAGGTTAATATATGGATCCATAATACAACTTTATTATCTTATATGGGCAGAGTATGGCTCTGTAATAGTAGATCTGCCAGGTTACTCATTCACCAGAAAAGCAAATGTTCATGGTGTCACTCTAGTGAAGAATTAGCCTTATACAAATCTGGATACTCTTAGAGCATCTGGGTTTATGTACTGAGCTGGAGGACCCCGGGGAAGGGGAGGGTACAACATATTATATTGGAAATCTTTATAAAGTTTTACAATATTATATGTACTGACATTCACGTAAGACAATGCTACCAGTTACTATCATTGATGTATAGAAATGGGCTATGTACAGTATGTGGCCTATATAATCTAAAATATGACATTTTAAGGGTTCTAAAGAAAAATACATCTAGTACATGGATATACAATTGTATCTATCATTGGCATGAAAGGGATAAAAGAATCTTTGCTAAACATCAAATAAAAGAAAGGTTAAATGTGATCCTATCACCTAAAGCTCTCATGAACTGAAATAACCAGCACAATGTGACCTATTACTATCATTTAATATCAGGGCTTGTGAAAAAAAGACCTACTGAAGTCTACCAAACCTTTTGTGGTCTCTGCTAAGCCACTGTTAGCAAAGGGCTTATCTCTTTAGTATTGTGTTTAAGACTAAAAAGGCAGTTTAGTGCAGAGGGACCCAAGTCAGCAAATGTCCTCGACACCGGCCATTGTAAACATCACAGATGAAGTGAAAGTGGGGAATATGTGCCTGCAGCCGGCTGCTGACCTCTTTTCTACATAGATCTGCCTTGCTTATTGTCTAGCTCAGTGATATCACTGGCTGAAGTGCTAAGCTTCTTTTCAGCATACAGAGAAAATGATATATTATGAAGAAGGAAGACGGGGACTGAACTACATCTCCACTTTTATAAGGAATACAGGAACTGGAATTAACATAGGTAAATTTAGTTACAAGTACAGAAGGAGCCAGGAGCCTAAGGGGGCCAATAAAGTCTCTTCTCCCCATATTGGGAAGCCAGTACTATAAATAAAACATTATAATTAAGGGTCCCTCTGACAGATTTTGCACTGGGTCCTACCAGCTTCAAGTTATGCCTCTGAACAGTAGCACTTCACAGTTAACTGTAGAACACAACTTCCACAGAACTCTGCAATACATTTCTACAATACAATACATTTTGTGTTTAACTAAGACATATAATTTTCTAATATAGTGTTGTTATTACTAATAGTACTGGCTTCAGCATGGTTTTGTGTGCTTCACCTTAGGACAGGAAATAGAAAATAGAAGAACTACACAAAGTGTATTGTCTACAGCTCCTGGCTCCTCCCTCTCTCTGTAGACAACCATCATCTTCTGATGTCACAGGAGGCTTGGCTGGATCTTGTCTCTAATCTCTAGTCCTGCCCTAAGTGCACTAGTGTTCCTATTTCTGACCCACCTATGCAGCCTACATCACCATATGCCTATAATTTACAGATATATCTTTATCGGGACACTGACACTATGTTCACACAAAGTAAAAAAAATATATATACACTATAGCAGTAATTTTGAGTAAAAATTAAACAATGTATGAACTGGTAAAAAAAAGGACATATTTTGCAAAAGCAGGTGGTAAATAATAAGCACGTTCATTATTTTGATAGTCGTAATCAATTACAGCCGTTATTCTGTAATGTGTGTGCACTGTCAACCAATTTCCAATTGACTTCAATAAAATGCATTATTAAATTGAAAAATAAGAACACATTTTTACTTTTAAATTGTGGCTGTATTTTTTTATTTGACTGTGTGTGAACATAGGCTTAGGGAGAATTTCGACATACTCACAGCGGGATTGTCATCGCCATTAAACCTCACGATCTGGGAACATACTGTACCAGGTCCCCGCTCCGGCTTCGCAGCGCACTGATCGTTCTACAGAAAGGAGATGCCGGGAACCCCTGAAGCAAGCCGGAGTGGGGTTACAGTATGTTTCTGGGCTGCGGAGGTTACTGGCCCTGTGTTTGACATACTCTCAGCAGGAGGACAATCCCACTGTGAGTATGTCAGCCCATTGAAGTGAATAGGAAAGTATCCGCAGCAGATTTTGCTGCGAATTCATAGTGAGAAATCCACTGCAGATATGTTATGTGTGAAGCTACCCTTATGGGGAATATGGAAAGCAGTTATCATCATCATTATCTGTGAACCTACATACATAACCCATATACTGCATATCATATATTTAGACATTTCTCCTAACTCTTACTTATGACTTATACATTTTGCGCCAATCTATAACGCCTACAGTAACTGTATACAGTATATGTTGTACCTTATACAGACATCTGAATCAATACAAGCCAACTTCCTTGCTCATAGCTAGTGGATAGTAAATTTGTCTGGTAGCTAGTGAACAGAATTGGCTATAACAATGCAGTTGTCAGTGAAATCCTGGGTCAATCCCAATGTTGTAACAATGTGCTACCTTACAGATACATTAAGAGAGTCTACTCTTTTGGCATAGTAACACTGCATTTTAACACTTTGCCTTTGTGTTTTCAATTTGTTTTGGTCTTAGCATTTTTGTTCCTGAGCTTTATTTCCCTGCAGGTCAGAGCTAGGAGAACGCTGGGCATTATATTTAGAGAAGATAGCTAAAGTGTTTGATGTACTCTGCAGTTTAATTAATACCTTTGGGGTTAATTAGAAAATGTCACCTGGCTACAAAATTGGGACAAAGCTTCTCATACAATTTCTACAGAATGCACTTATATTGCTTAGCTTCAGGTACATCATTTTCAGAAATAATAGTCAAACCTTCAACAAAAATTCTTGCTAGAATATATGGCTGGGGGGCAATGTAAACATTGTTACTATGGCAGAAAGTAAGATATTGTATATTTAGAGCAAATGAGTTGTGTCTACCGTATACGGATAGAAGACATGGGGCAGGCAATTAGTATAGCACAAATGACCACCCAAATATACAACATAAGATAAATATATAATCACAAAGAGATTCAGAAATCATACAGTAAAATACTTGTCAGGAGTGGAGAAGATGAGCGAATGCCATAAAACCCAGGTGTTTGTAGTGAATTTGAACCTTAAATGGTTCATTTCAGCAGAACCTCCAAAAATAGTGTCAGTCACATAGCAGAAACACAAGAAAGGAAGGATCATATGACCTCAGGGTAGCCCACAATGCCTTGCAAACAACTCTCCCAGACAATTAGGAGGCAGTATAGGACTGATGCCACTGTACAAGCCTTTGCACATAGTTTCAGCAGCCATTTAGTAGATATTGAAATAGCTATGTGAGAGACAGTATTAGGACCACATAAACAATAAAGGTAGTCAAAAAAGTATTCTACACCTGCTTTACAGCAAGTTAAACATGCCATTTTCGTTTTGGTACAATAATTGTTGTGAAAAAGCATTGCATACTTGAGATACTTTTGCACACTTTTTAAGGCACCAATCTTGTTGCTACTTTCCATAACGGGATCATTTTTGGCAGCTTGTAAAAAGTCAGTTTCTTCCAGGTGCAAAACATGTTGCTACTACTAAAAGGGGATTGTTTTTGGAGCTATTGCTTCTTCCAAAACTCCAAACTTCCCATTCTGCACGAATGGTTGTTTAATCATTTTATATATTCTTTATTAAATAAAAAGGATTAAAGTTATATGTGTATTGCTCATATATAGGGGCCTATAGAAGTAGACATAGGGTATCCTTCTTATTCTCAGGCTGCTGTGCTAAGACTGATACTTTTCTATGGTACAGTGAGATTGGGGTCATGTTTCAGTCACTCAATCCAAATCTCAAAACAAAAGACGTCTTTAGAGCCAGGCCAGCAGACCAGCGTAGTGTTTCTCCCTCATTGCTCTTGTCTTTGGAAATTTATCCTAGCAGGAAAACATGATGCCACAATGTAGTCTGGGCTAATTAATGTAGGCACAAACCAGAAAGAAAGACAAGGAGAATCACAGCCTACTGTATTCAGACTATATTTTACACTACTTTACATTTAATATCTAATTGACTTCTAATGACAACTATTTATTGCTTTTAAGAGTTTAGTGTGATCTTGAACTACATTCTGTATACCATTTTGAGCTGCAGTCACATACCACAGACCCTATTATTTGCATGGGGCAGCTTTGTAAGCATGCCATGCAACCTCTCTAAAGGCCATTCTACAGGAGAGGGTGCGGATGTGCTGTTATTGTCTTATCTATATACTGGTGTCACCTTTCTGTACATATTATTTACATATTCTGTACATATTATTTCCCAGTATCCCCTTTCTTATCATCACAGAGAGTAGTCAGAATGAAAAGTGCTAAATTTCAGGATTATTAAAAAAAAAAAAAAAATAGACAGTAAAATGTAAAATTAGAAAAAAAAATATGTTTAACATAAAAAAAATGATTCAAACAAAAAATAAATGGGGAACTTCTGGATGGAAAAAACATTGCTGTAGCTTATAATCAAGTTATGTAAGTCTAAAGTTACTTAAATCTGTTTCATCTGATTATTCCTGCTCACAAATGGAGATGTCCTCTCTATGTAGAGAATAAAAGGATCCTACAACAACATAAAGGAAGAGGAATCTCTACTGTAAGAACAGCAAGGGGAAATTGTCATGATAAATTTAAAAGGGGCCTGAACTTTTTCAGGTGAAAAAAATATAACTAAATTATAGTTACTGGAGTGTGGATAAGGATCATTGATCCGGGCATTTATTATGGTTATGAGAAGTCTACTTCATGGTCTATTTTGTCTTTTTTTTTTTGTTTTTGCCTTCTTCTTGATCAACATTGTAGGTTAGTATAGTGAATTAGATGGACCTTTTTCAGCTTTACAAACTATGTAACTATTAATAAATGATAACTATATTAGGCAGTCGCTCTTTATGTAGCCCACATCATATATTTGAGTTTCTTTGGCTGCCTTTACTTTTATTTTTTTAACAGTTTTGTTTATTAAAATATTAATAATAATAATAATACTAAAATTATTAACACATGGGGAAATTGATATAAGATTACATTTATATGTCCCCCCATACGTAAAAATAACGGCCGCTATTCTAAAGATTGGTAAGGACGGCCATCTTTTTGATGGCCTTCTAGAAAACAGCTGCAAAATCCTGAAAATAGAATTCTGTGTTACAGTTACTTTTCACCTGCCAAATGATTGCAAAAGATGTAATGATATCCACTCATTTTTGGTCATTCCCATTCTAGTGTAATATCAACAACAAGCAATGTATGTTGTCTACATTTCATAGTTAATATATAATTCTGCTAATAGCAATGTGACATTTTACACTTGCATCAATTAACTCTGCAGTAGAAAGTGTTAAATATCCTGATGCTTTCACAGTATTGCTAGTGAGGTATATGTTACAAAGTGAACTCTGGCTGAGGCAGAGATCCTCTGTCAGGGAGCCGCAGTAACCCGGTCACTGTAATTGAAGACAAAGCGGTTTCAACAGCAGGTCAGAGACAGACAAGGCAAGGTCAGAAGTTCAGAGACAATACAAGTGTCCATTGTACAAAGGCTGAGGATTGAATACACCTATCAAATGCTGCCTATGAGTGAAAAGGTTCTTACACCTAGCTTAACTATAAGAGACTTGCAATGCTCCTCTCGGCTCATGCAACCTCTTCATTTGTCTGAAGTAAATGCAACAGTCTCTTCAGAGAGCTGTCTGTACCCCCTTTAAAATGCATGCAGTCTCTTGTACACTGCGTACCATAAATGCACTGATCTTTTGTAACTTGTCACCATAAATGTGTGTTTCTGTTGCCCCAGGCATCTGCAGTCAGAGAACACAACTTCATAAATCTATGAACATTTCAGAAGGTATTTTTCACCTATTGTGACTAGTAAAACCTGCAATCCCATATTACAGCTTTTTCCTGCTAATTTAAGAGTGAGGATAAAAATTCTCCATTTTCAGCAGGCATCAAAATTGTTACAATATAGCAAATGTAGAGTTTTGCTAATCTGTACTAAACTAATAAAAATTAATGTTAAAAAAAGTTTTTTTTTTTTACAAAACATTAATATTAAAAACTCAATAAAAAAATATTATTAAAAAATAAATCCCATAAAGTGCCACCACCAGTCTGTCTCTATAGTTTTATATGACATGCCATACTGGCTGCCTCAGCCAATCACTAGCCAATTACTGACATCATCTCAATGTTGCAGTAATCTATTAATGCTATTCTAAACCTACCATATGCTGGCTCTTTAACTTTAAAATTCATTGTGTAGTCAAAACTGCAAAAGCTCAGCTTCCATTAGTACCCTAGTGTTTACAATGCACACAGGTGGTCTGGGTTTTTTTTTAGCAGTAGCAAATTGATCACCTTGAAAAACAGGCTAATAAGCTAACAGCAACTCATCTGGCTAAATATGACATTTGTGAATTTGTGCTTATGAGATTTTTTTTTTACATATGCAAATGAGCACCAAGTGCCCAGAGGGTGGGATCAATCACCTCAGGTTCCCATAATTTCCATCCCCTACAGTACACAGCACAGATCATGCCAATGAAATGCAGATAAATGAAGGAGGCAAAGAGCAATAGTGAATGGGAAAAGTAGGCGTATGAAAGTATATAGGAGATAGGGTATCACTGGTCAGTTAGTCTTTAGGAGTACCAGGAAATTAGGTTTACAGTCAGATTTTTTATATATGTTTTACTTGTCTATTAATCCTTCAGATTTATGGATAATGTTCTCTGCTTTCGTGCATGTCCTAATTTCTTGTAAATCTTCGGACCAATATTTCATTTGTTTTTAGGTTAAATTCAGAGGCCAATAACAGTATTGTTCCCTTTTCTGTAAAATATATCATCAACAGCAATAATATTTCCAGTAGAAGCATATATCAATGGCTACTAACCTACTGTATGAACGGACCCAATAAAACATTCTGAGTTTCTTAGGCCAAATTTCAAGTCCTAAAGATTCAATATAAAAATTTCTAGATGCCACTAGGAGCAGTTTCCTAAGAAATGTCTTTGGATTACGGGAAATGTTTGTAGCTTTATGTGTGTCTGCAGTTTCTTGACGTATGAACTAATTGATGAATACAGTAGTCTGGCTCTGACCTTAACTACATCACACATGGCCTTCCTGTGATGTGTTTCATACCTACCATATTGCTGTTTGGCAACATCCATTAATTACAGCTATATGGAATGGATTTTACAATACATTTATGAAGGCTTTTTAAATGACATCCGCTGGAACCTTTTTTTTATCACACAGCAACTGAAGTTTGAAGTCTTATCATGTAGAGCAGGCAATGGACTCTGAACAGGTAACATATATAGGAGATTGATATTGCAAAAGGCTTAAAAAAACTCTAAACCTGAAAGTAAGTTATAAAGGCACACTGGACTTGACTGGACTAAGTTGTGTTTTAGTCTGCATAATTTTCTGCATAGTCCACAAGCAGTCCTGTAGGAATCCTGCAGAGAATACAGAAGTTATAACTTTACCCAAAATGTTGGTCTGGCTGCAGCTTTTCCTGTCTGTTTGCCTGATTAGCTGGAAGATGGCCCTGCCATGGCACCAACACAAATACATACACACTAACCATGTGGTATACAAACAACACTACCACCTAGGAATGTATGAAATAATGCAGAATCAATGTGGAAGCAGCACTGGAAAGTATTAATCTCACAGAAGGATGCATGTCCGCCAGGGCCCGGACCCAGTCCAAGACAGCACCTCCACAATGAAAATTTTCATTGTGAAGCTGCAGCCTTGGACTCTTGTATTGTAAACTAACGTAATTTTCATCTAAAAAATCATGTCCTGAAGATATTATCCTGAAAGATTTTTTAATTATATCGCAAGTAATAAATCTTCTATATTACAGCACTGTCTTTATGACTAGATGTTTATGAATACCTTTAATATTGTTTTGTAATTGTTTTTTAATAGCACAGTAAATAAACATGTCCAGAAAAGCAATGTGTGGTATAATACGTTTCTGGATTCCTGAAATAAACAAAAGAACCAGTTTAATTTTTTTAATTTTTTTTTTCCGCTTATTTAATTTGGTAAATTCCTTCATTTTCTTTTAGGGTAGGGTCCAATACCCAGCAAATGTTGATTGTTGATTTATTGTTGCTTTTGACTTCTGCAGCAAAACGGTTACAATTCTGCAGTGTATCAACCACATGTCAAGATGTGTAATCTAAGGCCTTGTTAACACAGCTGTGGGCAAAATCGTAATGCACGGTCTGTAATAGCTAGTGGCCTATGAATGTGCCAGCCGCAATCCTAGACCATGCACTTTTGTCCATAAATTAGTACCCTAATTTACAGACAAAAAAAATGTCCCAAAAAAGTCCAAAATGTAAATTTTTAATAGTGCACTATTGTGCTTGCTTTCCTCAAGCTTCAGTAAAAAGTTATAAAAGGAAGAAAAGTTATCAGGTGGACTCTTTCCATGATGGACATTTCTATGATTTTGTCAGTATGACTTGGTGTCTATGAATGCTGTCTGTCAGGCTTGCTCTTCTCTATAGCATATTGTTACTCTAAACAACTGCCTTCGTTTCCTAAAATCTAATGTATTGCACATAAAAGCACTCACACGGATTCATAAATACACTATTGTATTGTGCAGGTTAAAGTGCAGAGTATGAAATAGGATGTAAATGGAGATATTGGAAGGTAATGGACTTACCTTCTGCTCTATTCATTGTTTACAAGGCTACAGTGTATGCCGTTCCTCCATTATATCTGAGTCTTTATATTCTAAGGTGCTAACACAGTGTTCTTCTAGTTACAAAATAAACTAGTGTTAGAAGTACCATTATAGACGGAAATGAGAAAGTGTTAAGTGCGTTGCACACCCAAATTAGCAGCTTGCTTTAGGAATGCCTATACTCTACTACTAGTATCATTAAAGCGAATGTGTACTGGCAGTGTGGTGAGGCGGGGTGTCAACGAGGCAGGCTTGTAGTGCCTCTCTCCTCATCTCTCTTCTTCATAAATAATGGCTGTGATTTACTACAATTGTCTAATCCTTAGAGTGTAAACTTAGATTAGGCAGTGTAAAGCTATGTTCCAACACCTTTTTTTTTTTTTGTTGCTGTTTTTTTTTTTTTTAAATAACGGACGCTGATTGTAATGAAATCAGTGTCCATTCTTTTCTGCAGCTGAGGCATTGCATTGAATTCAATACAATGCCGCCCACTGTTTTCCCACTTTGTTATTTTAGCGTTCATTCTTTAGAACGGACGTTAAAATAATGAATATGCCTATTATTTCTGAACGCTTTTCGCCAAAAATGTCCAGAAACAATATGGCAGTGTCCATACTTTACTTTGCAGTCAATGGTTATTAAATTGCGGGCACACCCAACGGTGCCCGCAATTCAATTATAAAAAGATTATGTTACAATTACAAATGCTGCCGAGCGTCCGGCAGTATAACACTGTCCGTTGCTATGCAGCCTGATCTTCTATTCTTTGGCTTAAACAGTGCCAGAATCATGTACTTGAATCCTGGTGCATTTTTTGCTTACAGTGTTGCATCTTGAACCACTGGCTTTTACCAAAGCCGTTCCCCTTTTGTCAAGGGGAACAGCATGCAGCAAAAAGTGTATAAAAAGTCTGAAAAACTCATAATAAAAGCTGTGCAAGTCATGTAAAGCAGTTTATTTTGTTTTGTTTTTGTTTGTTTTTTTTACACAAAATATGCCAGAGTTCTGGCACATTTGCAAATGTAACTCCTACAAAAATGTTTTTTTCAAGGACATATGTACAAGAACAAAATGTGAATAAAACCGACACATTCAAATTTATCAATATAGCAAGTCATAAACAGCCTAACGGCACACCATAAAACCCTGATTGTTTCCTGTACCTGTACTGTATACAAATAACAAAATGCAGCAGCATAACTACACTAGATTAGAAAGGTCTACTTAACTGAAATGAATTATTTTGGAGGTTACAATACTGTAAAGGAAATAGGCAACATTTTTCTTTACTTTGACCACTAGAGGTCTCACACAAGCCAGATGTCCAGCTGAAGTGAAAAGGCTTTTGTGCATGTACTATATTGTTTGTTAATGGTTCAACATGGGAGAGTGATAAATGTATAACATTAATTTTTAATAGAATTTTATCGTCTGTGAAAGGGATTGTTTACACAATGTGACATATACTGTGAAAGGTTTTTCATGCATTATGTCCCTTGGTTTCACAAGAACAACTAATACAATCGCGAAATTAGGCGCAGATAAAAATATGTCTGTTGTATGTTAAGAGTATGTTGGTGTATGATTTATTTTATAATATTAATATATCTGTAATCAACTTAGTAGCTTTAGATAGTTCCCTGGAAAATTTAACAAAAGTAAGGTTAGATATTGACTGACTACTATGAGTAACAAACATTTTTATCTCAGATAGTTTGGTGTCCAGTATGATCTTCCCTTTCTCTCTTCATTCCTAATAGTTGACCTTTTAACACAGAGGTTAATTGTAATTTACCATGATTCCTGTCCAGTCTAGCTTCCTCCCATAAATGTACATCTCATAACACAAGACAATGGGGCTTTGTGGGGTTTTAATCCAGTGTACCCATAAAAAAAGAAGAAACTTTGAATAAAAAGATACTATATATAACAAGAAAGAAAGAGTCACACGCCAGTATAAAAAGAGACACTAGAGTATCAACAACAGAATTGGGTATAAATGTATAAATAAAGGGGGGATTCATCATTGCATTCTGCTGTAAAGTTGGCAAATTGTGCTTTTTCTTTTATGTTATCACTGTGAAATTAATAGTGACGTGGACCTGCACGTGGTACATGAGGCAATATGGTATGATCAAATTTTATACCAACATCCTGGCGTTGGTTTTTAAATGTAGTCAAGAGGCATTGGTGTCAGCCATGGGTGTGAGGTGCAGCGCTCCTTTCTCTCCATGTCCATGAAATTAATAAATGTGTAGTTTGGTTGATGTAACTATATACCTCAACTTATGATTTTAAAAAACTTGCACAATTATTGAGCAAACCCTTGACAGGCCCATGACTTTACTAATGAAAATTTTTCTAAATTGTCGCTCCCACACATAATTTGTATAGCTACTGTAACACCGCATACAATACAACACAAATGAGAAATTTATCCCATAATTTGTAATCCTTTGCCAGCTTAAGGGGGAAGTCTGGGCAAAATAATTTTAAGATATGTTATTGCCCAACAAAAGTTATGAAAATTACTAATAGAAACTTATTATGGGAAGCGCACCTATAGTGCATTTTCCCTGCACTTACTACAGCTCTGTAAAGTTGGTGATGTCACGTCACAAAAACTGCCGACATCTGCTACAGAGGTGGGACAGACTGGAGCATCAGGAGTTGGCAGTTTATGTGACGTGACGTCACCAACTTTACAGAGATCTGAACACGCCATGCTGTAGTAAGTGCAGGGAAAATGCACTATAGGTGCATTTCCCATAATAAGTGTCTATTAGTCATTTTCATAACTTTTGTTGGGCAATAACATATCTTAAAAATATTTTGCCCGGACTTCCCCTGTAAGAAGAGTTCACACAGAGGGACATATTTATAAAAGACTAACATTTTCACCCTGGTCATTAGCTAATTTGTACCAATTTAGGGCTTATTCCCATGTCCCGTATATTACTGATGCTAAAGATGGGGAATCCCTTTAATGGAGTGTTTTCCTGCCCAGTATGATGTATCAATATCATGTTTGGATCTTAGTACAGTGCAGCGGAACTTCAAATAGTCAGTGCATGGAACAATTCTTGTTTATATCCAACAGCAGCATAACTAAATATATGCAAAGCTGCACTGGTTGATCTGTAATGTTCCATGGATATGTATCAATTGAACTTCGGAATGTTTTTTTATGCACTGATAGACAAAAGAGCTGAGAAATGGAAAACTACTTCTATGGAACTGCCACTTAAAAAAGAAAACTTTTGACATGTCCTAGAGACAAGTAAAAATATTTTGATCAGCTCAAGTCTGAGTGTTCAGGCCTTAGCTGACCTCTAGAGCAAACCAGGAGCAGGCTCTATGCATAGATCTCTGATCCGACAGTAAGGATATAAGTTTTTTTTACCCCCTCCTGTCAGTTTAAGTGATCGGGACCCCCGCAGCCATGTGTGACAATGGCTGCCTGTCATTACCTCTGGCTCTGGGAACACTTATGTGTTCTGATCACACTGAAACCGCACTGCACACATTACAACCCCCTTCACAGTCATGAGGGGGCTTTCACAGCAGGAACGTATATAGCAGTATGGCTGACGTGAAGGGGTTAATGATTATGGTCATTAATACTGGCCGTTGTTTTGCAACAACAGACATTATTTGCCATTATTTTTACACTGCAGGAACATTGCTTAAAAAGCATTCTCTTCCCAGCTCTGTGCATTTGACTGATACAATTTATGGGTCCTATTCTACGGAGCGATAATCGGCCGAATCGGCCCGAATTGGCCAATTAACCGTGGAATAGAGAGAACAATCAGCGATGATCGTTGTCATCAGCTGATTGTTCATTTAGGTTCAAACCTAAAATCATTGGTCGCCACCCGCGCATTGCTACGTGGACGATTTGAAAATATGCCTGCAGTCCTCACTAAACGATTGTCGGACAATGGAATAGGCCCAGTAAATGAGCACCGATCTAGCAGATTGAGGCTCATTTACATCGTTGATTGGGTCCTAGTCGACCCGTGGAATATCACCCCTAAGTCTAAGGGGTGATCTTGTGTGGTGCACACAAAGAGCAGAAAGAGCAGCGTTCAGTTGTGCTAATTTTAGTGATCTGTTGGGGTCTAAACACTCAGAAACTGTCAGAAAACTTTCAATGTCCCTACATGTCAAAAGTTTTTGGAAGTGACAGATTCACTTTAAATTATGGAAGCTTTAATGGCATCTAAAATGTGAACTTCTGAGACACAAACCATACTAGGAAACTTGTCATTGTACAATGAATATTCATTAATTACATAAATATAAAAACTTCTTTTCACATCCACAACATTAACAAACAAATAGCTTCTGTTTATATTATGGGTCAAGAATAAATTAATACAACCAATAATTATAGCTTATAATATAAAAATATCAAGTGCTATTTATCACAGAACAGGTTTGTTCTTGCAGCAAAAAACCCACCACAATTTGTTTACTTAGACACAGCGCTGACAAAGTCCGGGTAATGCCGCCATAGTATTAATTGCAGACAAAAAGGTCTAAATTGCTTCAGCTTTCCTTTGATTCAAATAAATTGATCAAACGCTTTGTAATTAAATTTCTTTGAAAAAGCTTCTTCCCCGCACACAAAAGGAATGTTAGTTATGGAAAAAGCAGCTTTAGCTGTATTGTTGCTCTCCTGCAATATTTCCATATTATTTGCAGTATAAAGGAAGATGTTAAAGAGATTTCAGCTCTGAAGCCTGAAGAATTGTGAATACAGCTCTGGAGTATAATACACACTGTCAGGCTATCAATCACAGATTGACTCATAGCTCAATTGGGGAAGCTATACCACAGCAATATGCAGAGAAAGTTTTGCAGTATCCACAGAGGACATTCTAGGTTCAGATCATCTAACATTAGATGCAGGTCTAATCTTTTCCGTTTCAGATTCTATTTTGCATAGTCCCATAATCACATTATCCATTGTATTCACAGAAATGTAGGGATTCTAACTTTGGTGATGGTAACATTTTTCAGACCATGCTGTATTGAATTGTACATTATATTTCCGAGCGTCACTCGGTTCTTCATTATGTTCAAGTCCTCTTGAGTTCATAGGAGTGGTAATCTCCCAGGATAACAATATTTCTGCACGACTAAGATCCTTCAATGTGATGGAACAACAATTAATACACTATTACAAATGTGAGTGCTCTTTGTGGCTGGCACAGCGGGCATAATCGCATCCCTTTATCCCATAAGGTGAGTAAAAACTTAATATGTAGCCAGCGTTGAAATGAAATATCCTCTTCACTTTTCTGGCAACCCTGAAATTTATAACTTGGCATCAAAAGAGAGCCTGTGTTTGTGATATATGGGATCAGCTGACAGTGATTCAGGCTCACGCTGTGGGAACCATTTATTCACAGGTCCCATTCACTAGCCTTCTGTCCCTAACTTATCACATCCTAAGAAGAGGCGTTTGCCGCTTCCAAAGCTCATATATCACAACATCTATGAAGCTTATTTATCTCTGGGCTGTGAGAGGTATCGCAAACATTGCACCATCAATTTCACATCCAAAACCCAAAGGTTCCCATGTCATACTTAATTCTCGCAAAGTTTCTGTCTTTTCCCTTTTCACAGTCGGGAAGGATAATATTACACCAATGATGTACGCAAAGTTCAAGTGCTTCTCCACTTCATATTGTCGCTGTGCCGTAGAATTCCCTGCACCCCTTGTGATAACTGCAGCTTCCTAAATGGAAGTCACTGGTGTAACATACAACTCCTACTTCCCAACTGGGTGCCAGTCACCCGTGTTTTTAAAGATCACAGGAATGAATGTATGAATGGAGTTAAGTGTGGGGATACGAGAATAGCATTGTGAACAATTATTGTTGCTGTTGCTTCATGGCACAATCTTAAATAATAGTAATAAGACTCAACCTGTAATTGCTGAAGTGCATTGCATTTGTATTACCCACTGCTTTATAATAATACTTTCTTCATAAAACGTCACCTATGCTTCACACCTATGAGACATGGTGACAAATCCAGCATTATCACCTCCATTACCCACTTTAATTGATACATTTTCCACAGTGAGAGTTCAATGTGTAGGCTCAAACATATAATTCATATGATCTTACAAGATCACACAATTTACTGTATACTGTACCTAAAACCTATTTGTTTTAAGAGCCCCCAACTCATTTCCTTCTATACTAAACCATCATCACTAAGTAGAAGTCCGTGTCTTGTCTTTCCTGTCAGGTGAGAGATGTCATTCAGCCATTCTGGACATAATAATAGCTTCAAATGCAATTATCACCTACATTTCCCACCAGTTATGCATTTATATATATATATATATATATATATATATATATATATATATATATATATATATATTGCAGCTTCCATACTGCTGTGTATCTGGGTAGATTTGATCTGGTGAAAACAATGGATTTCACAAACCTGTCCTGGAAATATATACATATTAACTAATGAATAATGGGAAAAGTTTGACTTCTAAAAATCTTAAGATGACAACAAAGGAGAAGATAGTTTGTAATATTTCAGTGTTCTGCCCTGAAAGGGAGCATGTTCAGATTTAGAGGCTCTCTCTTAAAAGTAGAGAGCTTGTTGATGGGATCAATAAGATGATTTTAAAACCACTGCTATTGATTTTTGTATTCCTTATGGCTGAAAATCTAAACGTTCCAGCCTGTAAGGGTTAAGAGTTTGTTGAATTGGCTGCTTTCCAGTGTCTCTTGAAGTTTATATTAAAAGCATATCCTTTCTCATTTATAGAGGCTGAGCAGGCTCTTCAGCATACACCCTAAATTTAAACAGTATTTGAACCCATCTCTGATATAACATACCAGGTTAAAACGATCACTCCTCATATTTAGTGTGGGGGTTGTGACTTCAAAAACAACAAAGTGGGGAGACAGCAAAAGGTAAGTTATGGTCAGGTTTTCTTCTTTCACAAGTTATTTTGCAGATTATTGCAGATCTTTTTCATCTCATGGCTATGTTCACACAACGTCAAAAATGGAGAAAAAACGTCCGATTTCGCTATTTAAAAAAACGACCGTTTTTGCAGCAATTTAACTGACTTCAATGCAATTGCATTGAAGTCAATTGGAAGACGGACGTCCTATGCACACAATGCATTGAAAAACGGACGTTTTTGCCGCGGACGTCAAAATAATGAACATGAACATTATTTTTATCAGTCATTGCAGGGGATGCCAGGCTTCAAAAAACGACCGTTATTTTAGACTCAAAATAACACAGGACATGTTACTTACTAAACCTAGTACTGGAACCAATAACAAGTAAAAAAAAAAGTTTATATTTTTTATATAGTGAAAACACACTATAGAAAATAGAGATGTAACAGAAGATTGGGGCAGTTCCTTTGCAGGAAACTGCAGGGATATCAAGGGGGCGATGCTAAAATTGTGCCAATATTTTACTGCAGATCCTTAGCCAACCAAGTAATGTAAAGGTAAACTAAAATCTCTATAATGATCCAGATTTATCAAACTGCCTAAGCCACTGTCATAAATCTGGTGTAGACTAACTATCTAGGCTGAACCTGGCTATACCCATAAGGTAATAGCCCAAATGGTTCACCTAACCATTATCTGGAAACAACAGAGTGGTGTGCCATCTTACTCTGACATGTTTTTGGCATTCATTCATGTGAACAATCTCATACAACATTGATTGGTCACTTGGTTGTCAAAGTCCTATGTATATGACCAGCATATGTTTACCCTAAGTATTAAATTGTTTTAGTAGACCTGCCCTAGTATAGTACCTAAACACATTTACAATATAATCCTGATGGGTGCTAATTTGACCATCTACTCCATGGATACAACACTCAGCCCGATGACGAGCTGAACTTCTCTTTCTCGAGTTTCTGTTTCTAGTCCTAAAATTGGGACATGTTTCTTTTTATGTTATACCTCAAATGATCTCAGGAATACTTGTTATACCTCATAACGTGAATATTTTATCACATGTTTCTATGTGTGTAATATCTTTATATTACTTAAAAAAATTCAATAAAATTACTGAATAGGGAGGTAACACTCATCCTCCATGTTCTGTTATCTCCTCCACAGGTTTACTTTTTGAAATAATACTGCTACCTTGCCACCAGTTCTTACTATGCATTTCCTTACCATTTGAATTGTAATGAAATAAAGTGTTACAATATACTTGCTTGATATTCGGAGATTATCATAACATTTTTGCCATATGTAAAACATTTAATAAAATTAAATTAAAGATCCAAATTAGCATTTGATTAGCAGAGCAATCTGCTGAATGTACAGAACACTCTGCAGTGATTATCTGGTCCCTGGTACACATGTATCTCGGGGCATCAGCAAACTTGTAGCTTATTCCTAAACAGGATTTGCCCAGTATGACTTCAGATGAACTGAATAGCACATTATGACCTGAAGCTAATGAAATGTAGCTTGAGGGCGATGATAAATAGTGGAAATATAAATATGATTTCCTAACTGGGAAACAAAAAGTTTTAATGGGAAAACATAGTTAGAACTATTGAAGTGCTAATTTACTAAAGAAAGAAGCAGTGTGTGTGTGGGGGGGGGGGCACTTGCATTACAATATAAATGTCAAAGTGATTATTTTTTTATAGGTCATCAAGCTTGAAGAAGTAAATGAGATAAATTGCCTAATACTTGCATTACATGGCTGTATAATTATTGGAAAAGAGACGTTAGGCTCAGCCTTTCTATAATCTAGCTGTTAAATCCAGGAGGTAGAACAGTAGAATGTAAATGTGACTCTCAAGTGGAGTGAGAAAAGCTACAGCCAGAAGATGAAGCAGAAGTTACCTTTCGCAATGTGTAGCAAGGATGGAGACAGCATTATCAGCTATGGTGCTTGTGGGTGAATCAAATCATGGAATAACAGAGGCTCTTATATGAAGTATTTCTTTATTAACATATGGTCAATCACAGAAGATATGTTTCTGCATTCTTCATACAATAAAATACCATAAATGCCATAAAATGGTTTAGCATGGGTATGAAACATAATTAAGGTCTGATATATTGAAACTGTACAGGCCACAAGCCTTAAAACAAGAAACATAGAATCTAAATCAATCAATGGGTGGATCACATGTTTTAAGATTATTACCCAGTTGAATGCCCATTCTCTTGATACTTGACCCTCTATCTGTGTTCTTATGTAAAGCTGTATCCACATGATAGCCCAATGAAACATGATGGAGCTCATTGACTTATAGTTCCATAAGGATTATATTGGGTCGCAATCTTTTTATATGGTATCAACCTGACATAAGAAAGATAAAGACTTTCCAATATGCTATATATATATACAGTGGTGCTTTGGATTACGAGCATAATTCATTGCGGGACTGTGCTTGTAATACAAATCACTGTTAAACCAAAACAAATTTTACCATTACAAATCATTGAAATGCAAACAATTGGTTCCACAAGTTACAATTTTGAAAAACTGTGAGCTTTGATCAAAAGTTTACATACCCCAGTTTTTAATACCGTGCATTGCCTCCTGTAGTAGACGATGAGGCTCTTTATTTTCTCAGATGGCTGCCCATTCTTTTTGGTAAAAAGCCTGTAGTTCCTGTAAATTCATGGGCTGTCTTGCATGAACTACATGCTTAAGATCTCCCTAGACTGGCTTAATGATATTGAGGTTAGGAGACTGAGATTGCCACTCCAGAACCTTCACTTTGTTCTGCAGTGGCCAATGATAGGTTGATCATGGCAACCAAAAACATCCAAATTATCCTGATCAAAAGTTCACATACCCTGGTGATTTTGGCCTGATAACATTGTTTAGGATGCAAAGAAAACCCCACAAATAACATCAGCTATAACACAGGACTCTATAAAAACTAGCGGCGTGGCTGTTTCAAAATGCACAAGGAGGCACTTGAACAAAAAAGGACTACATGGTCAAGTCACAGAAGAAAGCCATTACTGCGCAAATGCCACAAAGTATCTAGCTTACAATACGCCAAACAACACAGAGACAAGCCTCAACACTTCTGGAACAAGGTAATTTGGAGTGATGAAACCAAAATCAAACTTTTTGGCTACAACCATAAAAATTACATTTGGAGAGGTATCAACAAGGCCTATGATATAAGGAACACCATTCCTACTGTAAAGCACGCTGATGGATCACTGATGTTTTGGGGATGTGTGAGCTATAAAGGCTCAGGAAACTTGGTCAAAGTTGAAGGTAAGATGAATGCAGCACATTATCAGCAAATACTGGAAGAAAATTTGCACTTATTAGCCCGGAAGCTGCACATGTGATGTACATGGATGTTCCAACATGACAACGATCCAAAACACAAGGCCAAGTCAACCTGTCATTGGCTACAGAAAAATAAAGAGAAGGTTCTAGAGTGGCCATCTTAGTCTCCTGACCTCAATATCATTAAGCTGCTCTGGGGAGATCTCCAACATGCAGTTCATGCAAGACAGCCCAGGAATTTACAGGAACTGGAGGCTTTTTGCCAAGAACAACGGTCAGCTTTACCATCTGAGAAAATAAAGAGACTCATCCACAACTACCACAAAAGACTTCAAGCTGTCATTGATGTTAGAGGGGGCAAAGTTTTTGGTTGTGTTTATGATTTAAAAATATAAAACACAATAGTTTAACAGTAAATGGCTTCACCCAACCACTAAACTTTTGAGCACAACCATATATATATATATATATATATATATATATATATATATATATATATATTTAAAGAACTACATGGTCACAGTTTAAAAGACGTAAGAATGATCTTAGGTCATATTATGTACACATTTTGCAATCTATGATACAGTTCACAGATTTGTTTTTTCACAAAACAGTCAGTGTTCTTGCTTTAAATGAATCTGTGAATTCACAAATAACATTCTGCATACCAAATTCTACAATATGTTCCAGAATATATCCTTAAGGCAGAAGGTCAGCCAGGTCACACAGACATAAAACTGTTCTTCCTCTCAGATTTGAAATTATAATTGGACAGCAATATTCAAAGAGAAATATTAGCCACAGGCAGAAAATTATCAAAGTCAGTAGCCAAAGTGCTTCTTCCTAAATCATGGCACGCTTTTCCCGACTTTACTACAGTCCTCTATTTTTGCATCTTTCATGACATCATGGTTTGGTCTTTCCTTCTTACAAAGAGGAGCTTGTATAAAGGTTATGCTTGAATTAAGAGTTGCAGAACAATTCAGGAAGTTATACTAGACACATATGTAGATGTCGAAACCTCTTCCTATTCTAACACAACAGCTGGGACCATTAAAAGATAAAACAAGGCACAGAAACAATTCTAATGCTGATTATATTAAGCAGGATGTGCCCAGTAACTATTTTGTGATTGTATAAGACTGATAAAGACACAATTGCTATTATCACCTCAAATTCACATTGTGTATAAGAAAGGGCCTGTAGTCAGACCAAAAAAAGAGATATTACTATCATTAAATAGCCCAGACTGCCCTTAATACATCTTTATACTTGGCACAACCCTCTGTATCCAAGATATGTGGATTCATCATTTTCCTGACAATTCAGTTAATAGTCACTTGGGTGTAAACTTTATTATTTGAAAAAGCTGTGGATATCAGGTGATTGGCATGAATATACATTTAAGGGGTATATATAATCCATACATGCCCTTCAATTATCTTTGTTAGTAAATACTTTTTTCATCAAATAATTCTAAATCTTAACTATGTTCCTTAGGGCCCTAGTACACAGAGCGATAATCAACCAAACCTGGTCGATTACCGCTTTGTTTAGTAGAGACAACAATCAGCTGATGAAACGATCATGAGCTATTTGTTTCTTTAGGTCCTGACTTAAAATCATCGGCCGCCAACCGCAGATCAATACGTGCAATAGCGATGCACAGGCAATGGCTAATGATTAAATAAACTGGTTATATATTACCTGTCCACGGTCCAGGTCTCCTTCTGCCTTCTGCTCTCTTTCTGGCACTGTGCACTGCCTCTTCTCTGAGCTGACAGGCCGCTCAGCCAATCACTGGTCGAAACCGCAGCCATTGATTGGCTGAGAGGCCTATCAGCTCAGAGAAGACCGGGAGCATGGAGAGGTAATGTATAAACAGTTTAGGGCAAGGGCTGCACAGACATCATTAGCAATGTCCGTGCAGCACTTGCTAAACGATAAGCGAGCCGTGTAAAAAGCACAGTAAATGAGCGCCGATCTAGCAGATAGGTGCTTGTTCACATTATTGATTGGGTCACCATCGACCCCGGTAATAAGACCCTTACTTTTTTTTTCTGGAAATGCTTGAAAAAAAATTACAACTGGGAATTACCTTTTAAGGTGTGCCCCATTAAAAAGAGGTGTGGTAGCATACAATTGCCTTTTTTTCATACATTCCCAGGAAGAATGACAGTGGAATGGCAAAGGGCTATGGAATTATCTTATGGAAAATACAATCATTGACTTAAACTGCTATTTTAGAAGAGCCAACAAATCTTTTAAAACAAAACAAAAAACTGTGTTATACAATCTCTGACTGGTCTGCATCAATAGCTAAAATAGCTAAAAGCTGATTAGTCTCTTAGTGATGATAATGACAAAGACAGTTTGAAAGTCAACTGGGCAATTGTCTTTAATTCAGGACGAAATTGATATTCCTATGTCTGCAATCCTAGCTCAAGTCTTACATAAAGTTAAAGGAAAGCTGTCACAACCCCGTGCCGGGGTGACAGGCTCCCGACCCCCCGCTGGAGCCCCCTATACTCACCTGATCCCGCCAGGCGCTCACAGGTGAGTCCGATGCCCATAGAGAATGACGGAGCATCGGATTCCCCATTCATTCTCTATGAGCATCTGACTCTCCTGTGAGCACGCGCGTCGGGCACTCATATCTCAGTCACCCGACCGGCTCAGGAAGCGGGACCCGGCAGGATCAGGTGAGTATAGGGGGTTCTAACGGGGGTCCGGAGCCCGTCACCCCGGCATGGGGGGGGGGGGTGACAGGTCCTCTTTAAGTAATGCATATTGACAAATATCTTTATTTTTCAGTTATGTCTTCGTCTTGTATTCTGGGCTCCTATGGTTATTAATGATAACTTTCTGAATTGACATTACCCATTTACCACTAATAATGGATCAACTTGCCACATTTGTATTGGTAGTAAAGTGCAGCCAGTGTTAGGAAGGTGACTAATGGGTTATGCACACTAAGGCTATGTTCACACTACGTAAAAAACACGGCCGTATTTCATAACGGCCGTGTTTGCGCAAACAACGGACGTTAATTAGCAAATAACGGCTGTTGTTTGCGCAAACACGGCCATTGTTATTAAATAATTTTTTATGTAGTGTGAACCCGGCCTAATCAAATAATTTCAGCTTACTTTACCCACAATTTAGTGTCAGTGTCATGTCGCTAGGACATCTAACAAATTTGCCTAAACTTTATCCTTTATACCAACATATAATGCCACTTCAACAGAAAATCTCAGGCCTACTTCTGTTTTTTTAACTGCTTAGTCCGGAGAACTGAGCCACAGATTTATTACAGGTATAACTGCAGTGGGACTGGCACAGTGCCTCCTTTATTGAGGAATTATCTTAGTCCTTATATATTATATATGTATTGTTTCTTTAGAAAATAATAAATCCAGGACTTATCAGGGTAAAAAAAAAAATATTGCCTTGTACAATACGGCTTGCAGCTTTGCTATGTTATATCAGCAGCACTCTATATTTCTGTTCGCTTGCCCTGCGTGTGGTATAAATCAAACCTCTTCTCCTGGAGCACTGCCAGCATTTGCTATGCCTTGGATGGCTGCCAGCCAATTCTGAGTTGATAAAAAGTAAAAGTAGAAGCCTATCATCAAACAGTGAGAAGCGCTGCACAGCCATTCCTGACCCCACTATCTATGGAGGGTAATACTGCTATGAAATGGAAATACCTCAATCACATTACTTCAGGGAACTTAAGTCAGGGAACGTCTCAGTACCTTGCTGACTTTTCTGTCTCAATGAAGAACACAAAACATCTGAGACTGATGCACTAATAGATGTGAATATTTTCATCCTCATCATCTGGAAGGGATATGAAAATGTGAGGTGCCTAATAAAGCTCAGAAATGACAGTTGTAGAAAGCTGTATCGACGGTCACTAAGGGGTTAAGGCCTTTTCAGGCCTGGACAATAAGGGGTTAATGATCTGGGATATTTTTATACAGATTTAGCAGAGGGGAATTTATGCTTTTGGGGCTCGACAGGTCAACGAAAGATGATATCGGTAGACATGTTGGAAAATCACAGATCAACCCCATTGTTCTAAGAGAGAAAAGCCACAGAGCACTGCAGAACACACGATCACTCAGTCTTGGCTTAACATCTCTGTGTATGGGGAGGACCAAGGCTTGGTAAGAGACATGACTACTTGTTGAACAATCATTTAGCCATCAGTTATGGCCATTGCTAAATCTCTGATCCAGCGTGAACTTTATCAATTTTGGACAGCCATGTAGTTGTAACCATTATCCACTATAGTTGTAGCACCTCTCCAAACTTTGACCTTCCATCTGATCTGACCCCTCCAGACCAACAGGACTAGTTGATACTTTAATCTTTTTATAGTTGGCTAACTTTGATTATTATTAATACTTTGCAATTTGATATCAACAATAGCCAGGTCTCTATATGCAAGTCCTTAGGCTGATGTCTATTATATAAAGGTGGCCATACACCCTAATAGCTGTGGGCTAAATGTTCATTCTGCAAACAGCTATCTTTCCCATAAGTCAACATTCCGCCTGACTTATTTGTGATAATGGAAAGAGGGGGTAAGCTGCTGCCAAACAACTCTATATCTGTCTTAAGTTCTTTTATGTGTATTTTAATATTTAATTTAATATATGCTCTCCAATATCACACGTCACCAACAATGTGCACCATACCTGCCTACCAGCAGTTGGTCAAATTCATACATAACAAGTACTGCAACTAACATTTATTATAGGAATAGATTTTTTTTTGTTAGTATAGGATTTAATATAAAGGTATAACATGTTAAACTACTGCATAGAGTAAGTATTAATAGTGCTAATAGAAAGCTGTGCGACAGTAAGATCAGCCCTACATATTACAAGCTGTGAAAAACAGGATTATGCTGTAGACTAAATGTATTAATGATCACAGTCATGTGCAAGGAATCTAAGCCGTTTTTCTATGCAGCAAGCGTTAATTATAATATTTTATAAAAATAATCCATGTTCTCTGTCCCTTGACAATTATACTTTTGAGACTAAGGGAATTATACAGCAGGCACTTCAGGCTGGATACATGCAGCAGGGGTCTCTCAGGCAGTAGAATTGACCAGGATTTAGAGCATATCCCAAGTGTTTCTACTTAACACTTTAGAATCAATTTTTTTACACAAATAGGCCTAAAGCAAACCAAAAATTCCACTTTTTTCTCATGACAAAATAATATTGCACAAAATGCATCTCCTTCGTGTGTGTCAGGGGGAAAGTTAGAGAAAAAAAAGATGTAACATTGGTTTCCCTATTGTATGACTGTAGGATGAAAGCATGTGTTTGCCTACAGCAGAACATGCATTACCATTTAAATTGTAGTAGTTTCCTTCCTGCTCTGATATTTTGGAAGATTAACAATGTTAAACATACAGTATTACATTTATCCAAAATGCCCATCAATGACTGTATTAAGCTGATGCAGTCTAACTGGAAAGCACCATTCTTTACAAATCTGGAAATCTTTAATAATAGATGAAATGGAAGTAATATTCCAACCCCTATAATACACCTAAATTGGGCCCATTTTATTAGCACAAATTAAGAATTTATTGTGGCACGCATGCATGATATCAGAGAGCTTGGTATTGTCCAGCAACAGTACACCAAAAGGTTATATTCCTGATGCAGCTAAATGACTTCCCATCTCATAAAATGTAAATCAGCCTTGTGGTCCCTTCATTCTTAGGATTATAGAAACATAGAAAATTGTCGGCAGAAAAAGACCACTGGGTCCATCTAGTCTCCACTGTTAGTATTTCCCTTCTTATTATCTTAGGATAGATATATGTTTATCCCAGGCAGGTTTACATTAAGTTATTGTACATTTACCAACCACATCTGGTGGAAGTTTGTTCCAAGCACCTACTACTCTTTCAGTAAAATAATATTTTCTTACGTTGCTTCTGATCTTTCCCTCAACTAACCTCTCACTGTGTCCTCTTGTTCTTGAGCTCAGTTTTTTACTACAACACTTCCCTTCTAAACCTTTTTTTACTCCTTTAACAAATTTAAAGGTTTTAATCATGTCCCCCTTTCTCTTCTTTCCTCCAGACTATACAGATTCAAATCTTTAAGTCTTTTCTGATATGTTTTATGCCTCACACCCTCCACCATTTTTGTAGCCCTTCTTTAGACTGGTTCTATTTTATCAATATCTTTTGTAGGTGAGGTCTCCAGAACTGGACACAGTATTCCAGATGTGGCCTCACCAGAGCTCTATACAGCGGGATCACAATCTCCCTCTTCCTACTGGTTATACCTCTAGCTATACACCCCAGCATACGATTTGCTTTCCCCACCGCCTGGTTGCACTGGTGACTCATTTTAAGGATGTCAGAAATCACTACCCCATAATCCTTCTCTTCTGAAGTCTTTGCTAACACAGAACTGCCGATGTAATACTCGGATAGAGGATTCATCCTCCCCAAGTGCATTATTTTACATTTGGAAACATTGAACTGCAGCTTTGATTGTTTGGACCACTTATCTAGAAATGCTAAATCATTTTCCATATTACTGACACCTCCAGGAATATAACCCCTATTACACACTTTGTATCATCAGCAGACAAACCTTACCTACCAACCCTTCTCCTATGTCACTTACAAACATATTAAAAAGATTAGGACCCATAACAGACCCTTGTGGCACACCACTTGTAACCAGTCTCTGCTCAGAAGATACACCATTACCAACAACCCTCTGATATCTATCCTTCAGCCAACCACAAATATACTGAACCATCTAGGGGTCAAAGGGGGTCCAGAGGTAAGAAGCCACCAATCATAAAGTCCTGGCATATCCTAGTGATAAGCCATCATTTTAAAAGATGGGAAAATACATTTAAATGTAATCATCAAAAAGAACAAGATAAAATAGATGCATTAAAAGATCTTACAGAGAGAATATCCATCTTTTTACATGTTCTCAAAGTGCGCAGTAGAAATTAGAAAGCTATTTGATTTCCTGTGCTCAAATTGGTGTTATTTTGTGTCTCTTTACTGTTTCTTTTGTAGATTGCATTTAAACTTTTTATGTGAGAGCCTTTTGCAGACAGAAAAGGGCAGAGCAAAACAAAGCGAAGACACTTTATGTAACAGCTAATAATTCCCAGATGGTTATTGATAACATTGACCAATGAAATTATACCAGCCATATCCATGCAGACACAAACTCAATTTATTTTCAGCAGCACTGTAAGCAGATACTTTGATTTCCTCTTGTAGAAACAGCTCATTTTAAGGCTGTACAAAATGAATATGAAATCTTTGCATCAACAACCAAATCAATAGGAGATAGGATGAACCATTTGTAAGTTATTAAGTTATAGATACATTTTACATTTATAGTGATATAAGATCTACAATTATACTTTCAGCAAGGGAAGTAAAGTATACCATCACAGTCTATATATTGAAGTCTAATTTTGACAAGGTATTCTACTATACATGTGTCAGGATGGTATCTTTGCGGAGCGTTATGCGTCCCTCTGCTCGTGCTGTGCGGCCGAGAAGGCGCTGATATTCTCTTATTCTGTTCTGTGTTTTGTTTTGCTGTGTCTGAACACTGGTTTATTTGCTCTCTTTGGGAGACACACCCGACTTCACCTGCTGAGTTCTGTCTGGCCATGTCAGGGTTAATCTGTGTTCTGGTTCTGCTGTGACTGACAGATCTTCCTGCCAGTGGATCTGTTTTGTTCTCAGCTGTCTGTGCTTGGAGATCAGGGGGATGGTCCAATTACGTTCTGGACCAGAGCCCTGGTCTCCTATATAACAAACCTCAGTCTGTGCACTTATTGCTGGTTATTGACTTAGTCTCTGCCTGCTTGTGGATTCTGTTTTGTATTTGTGTTGCACCTAGCCAGTGCAGGGACTGCCGCCCAGTTGCTCGCCTCCATCTTAGGGCGGATAGTGGCAAGTAGGTAGAGGACAGTGGGCGGGGCTGAGCTTAGGGCTCACTGTCTTGTCTTGTCCTGCTGTCCGGTTCCTAACAACATGGACTTCTATACTGTGAGGGCAATGATATTATCTCCTCTATGTCACACAATTTTAAAAAGGTTTATTAATTTAACAAACTTAAAAAAGGCTTGTATGTCCCTCTAGCTGATAGTGAGAGAAAATAAAATGATATCTGTATGAGCTAATGAACGTTTGCAAAATTATGGTTAGTAGATTTACTATAGAAATTAATGCAATGATTTTTTTCTGACTGCCACAGTTAGTGTCACAAGGAATTACTTCTCATAACATGGGGCAATCGGCCTTCACCTTTTTTGCTTTGTTCTGGATCAACACAGTATGGGTATAGGTTGACTTGAGGACCTGTGTCTTTATAATTATTATTAGCAATGTAAATTTGTAACTATGACACAGTAACAGAAAATGTGAACTGAGTCCTGTATTTTTTACATACTTGGACACGCAGATACAGTATGTAAACTTAAAATTTCATTTCTTTAAATGTCATTTCTGTCATTTTTCATTACATAGTCTTAGAAAACAGTATATGAATTACCTGATTTTCTAGTATTAAAAGGCATATACTCCATAACATGCAGATATATGTATGATGTATACAGATTTTACTCTATAGAGCTATATTGCACTGCAAAAGAATAGAAAATAAGCATAGGATTCCATGCTTTTTCTTTCAGGTATACAGGCTGATTTTCCCATTAGAGAAGACTGCAATGCAGCTGCTGGTGAAACCATTAATATGCAGTGACTGAACCTATAGCGTTGTGAAGCTCATCCTTCCAAGACAAGCTGGCAGCAAATGGCAAGATTTGGAGCTGAAAAGATCCTACAAATCATAAAGCAGATTGCCTTCTAAACACAGCAGGCAAAGATGGCATAGTTGACACACAGGTGCACAGCTGCTCCTGGCAGAGCACTTAGCATGGCACAATGGGCAATAAACTGAAATCACACATTCAGAAAGCCAGCTAAGTAGGGAAAAGAGGAAAACACTACATTCACATATATGGCTGATATTCAGTGAACTGTACCTGTAGTAGTTTAGAAGGCAAAACAATAAGAGCAGAAATAGAACAGGTATGAACATGTGTGACATATGGGATGAGAATGTAAGACATATCAATATAACCTGACCAAACAATATGGTTTTGTGAAATCAAAATGCTGACCAGAATACAGATACAGTTAAGAATCTCATTTTCATTGTGTTGTCTTCATTGAGCAGCATTTTCTATCTTACCAAGGAAGTTTAGCCAAAACCGATTATCTTGTCAGGATATATAGGACCAGCAAGACAAAGGACAGGTGCAGCCCTAACACTGGCACCCGCCCCGCTGCATCTGCCTACTTGCCACAGCAGTCCTAGCGACAGCGGACAACTTGTCGGCGGTCCCTACCCTATATAGTGTGAACACAAAACAACAGACAGGACAAACGCAACACAATACAGAAAGGTCAGAGGTCCAAGTCAGCAACAGGAGGGCTGCGCAGTACAAAACGTAATCCAGGAGAATAGTCAAGTCCAAAAGCCAAAGGTCTGGTAACCAAAAATACAATGCAGGGAAAACAGCTAGATCAAGGAACACTATGAAATAGGCTCTATCTCAGGCAAGGAACATGAGACAAGTGAGGATACTTATGCACCCTGTAGTCCCAGCCCCTGACATGATTGGGGCTGAGGCTCCAGGTCCTGCCCAGATACAGACAGCTAACTGGTAAGTCAGCTGTCAGTCAATAATCAGTGAACACTTAAAACACCTATGCAGATCAGCCAGAGAGTGAAACACTGGGCTCTGCTACCACATGGAATAGCAGAGCAGAGCAAAACCTGAGAAGCAGTCTGGCTGCTATGGACGCCGGGCCAGAGGCATGGTCCGAGTCCTAACATATCTGTTGTATGTTTTGTTAGGCCAGTTTCACACGTAACGGATCCGCAGCGGATTTCACACTGCAAATTTGCAGCCAAATCCGCTGCAGACCCCCTGCCGGTCATTTTTAATGAGAATACATAGTCACAGCTCCGGCACTATGGAGATTTATGTAGAGGCAGTCTGCCGCTACATAAATCCCGTGCACGCCGGTGCGTACAGCAGAAAATCTACGCTAGCTCAGAGCTGGAGTAGGTTTCCTGCGTATCTTTACGAGAAAACAATAAAACAATGATGAATCGCACAGACTCTGAGTCCGCGCCCCCCCCCCCCCGTCCAGCCCCCTCCACACACCCTCCCCGCCAACCCCACCCCCCGGCATACCTGGCGGAAAGTGCCTATTTGCGAATATTTTATTTGCAAAACGGCCTTTTGTGAATAAAATCATTCGCAAATGGGCACTTTCCGCCAAAAAACAAATTTCGCCGCTTGATACATGTCCCCCTATGTGTCTAGCCTCTTTCTTGAGTTATTATATGGTTAATTCTAGACACTAAGTGGCACCCCTTTGTTAGAGATATATTGGTAGAGCCCCCTCTTTTTTCTGTTCTAGTCTGTTAAAATACCAGACACTGTCTCTAGCAGCAGAGTAACCAAGATGAAACACAAGAAGGGGTGGTGGGGTTTAGCTGGTTCTCTACGCAAAAGAGAGCCTGGGCTGTGTGAATGCAATTTGAGTCAATCTACCTCCTTCAGGGGGTCCACATTGTGTCTGAAAGGTAAAATCAAGACTTTGCTCTTTTTTCCCAACCACTCATAAACTTATGTAGCTTACCATCGTCATCATTACCATCGGTTGCAGTAGCCCTCTGTATAGATCAGAGCTGCTTCTGTGATGTAACTACCCTGCCTTGCTAAGATGCTATAACTGTTTTCCTTTCTGTCCACATAGAATGATGGAAAGTAAGTGCATCAATACCCCCCTCTCCCTCCAGCCATCTATAGTACTGTACTGTAAATTGTACTGTACGGTAATTCCCCAGCACAGTGCCAGGCTGTTCAGTCTAGTGGACTTTTTCCAGCACAGTCACAGCACAGCAGAGTGGAGTAGCTGTTGCCCTGTGATTGGCGGTAGTACACACATAGGTCCTTCCTTTCCCTTACTTCTCTGGTCCAGCCCCAGAAATAACTGTCAACTAGGCAGTGGCCCAGACTGTGTGACTAGGTGGTAAGTATGGCATTTCTATTCTGATGAATGTCAATCAAATTTGACTCATAGGCTACTGAGAAATGTTTAATATAAAATATATACAGTTAGGAGACCATGTTACTTTTGAAACATACTAGTAAAATAAGTGTTCCTAATTGTGTTTACATGGTGAATCTCATAAATGATTTACTGAACTCTAGTATGGAGCCCCAGTAAACCATAGATAACACAGCTAAGAAATTGAAAGATTGTGATAGAAGTCCCTTTCAATGTATGAATGAATATAGCTGAACGTTCAAGGTAAATGGGATTAGCGTCTTGTATTATACTCTAGGTAGATGGAGCACATAAAAGAAAATATGTGGTGTTCCCCATGAATCATAAATCCATTCACATTGTGCCTTGCCCCCACCAGCACACAAGAACTATAAATAAACTGGTAGGTCAGTATAGACAATTACTAGTGGTTTTCATCCACTGAACGTTCTATAGATGAGAAGCGTTTGCACTGTTTGTATTGTGCAGCCAAAATCAATTTTGTTTTATCTCCCAGCACGCTCACTTCTAGAGGAAGTGGAAGCACCAACCTGCAATGATTCTTTGCAAACCTTAATTGCATCTATAAGAGGAATACAAAGGCTTTGCAGCTCTGATCTTCCTTCAGATATGTAGCTTTCCTCCTTTACCCTCTTAATATCTCACACAATGATTGTTTAGAGCTGAACCTCTCATTTCAGATGGGATTTAAGAAGGACAAGGTTGAAGTTCCACAGCATACTAATGCAATATCCCTGGCTGAGTCACACAGGATTACTGCACAACTGCAACAAGGTCACCGTTCATGAAAATCTAAGTGATCTCCAGCGCTCTTTGAAAGCCGCAGAGAAACTATTAATGTCTCTGGCTGAATATAACACTGACCCTCGGGCGCACGCACAATCCCTAAGAGAAGCATCTGATCCGTCCTCTGCTGCAGACACATGAAATTAAATCAAATCATTTATTTCATGGAAACAAATCGCCTTTTACATGTCTTTAAACCAATTAGAAGTGCTTGGGAAGGCCAGGAAGTCAGAAGCCTTTGATGTGTTCTGGTGGATATTTTCACAGTGATGAATGCAGGACCATTACATCAGGGCAGCATGACAGTGAGCATCATGTGCATCATACACTAGCTGGCGGCATTTCCTGTCCTGTAAATAACCCAATCTGTGAAATAAATACACAAAAGTCATCAGGCACCTGGTCTGGCAGTGGAAGCAAGCACTGATGCATGCAAAGAGCAGTTGCCATATAAGCGTATTGGGCAGGTTTCCTGCACAGCACAGGCCAACGCAAAAATAGATGAATGTTTGTATTATTTTTCTTCTTCTGCTTCTTCGTCTAGTCACCCAATGTTTGCTGCTTGGACTTACTGACTAATATTTCCCTTAAAATATAGTAGATAAAGGGGTGTTAAGTAACCATACCTTAAAAAAACAACTATATACCGAGCCTGATCGCAGGTCAAGAGGATTTCAAAATGGGTCTTGTTTGTACCAGGAAAATTACTAAAAACTGGTATAAAAAGGAGGGAAATATGGCACAGTCAACAGGTCGCTACAAAGTGAATTTGTGGAATACAGCAGAAGTGTTCAGCAGAAATGAAGGGGAATGTGCCATTAGAAAGTCCCCTTATTGCTTTGATAACATTTTTATGTTGCAGGAAATCAGTCACATTACATGAAGTCCAGTGTGAAGGTAACATATTATAGAGCAGGAGGAGCTAAGCAGATCGATAGATAGTTTTGAGAGATGGGCGAATCTTGACATGCTCGGGTTCATCCGAATGAATGAACCTGAGCATGTTCGAGACTCGGTAGTTTCAAATAGTTTTGTAAGAAAAGTCCCAGCATAACTTGTCATTTATTTATGTAAATCTCTATTCATTCCTGGCTATAAAGCCATTCAGGCGGTCCTACTCTGTGATTGACAGCTATCTGTGTGTAAAAGTGTCCAGACAGAGATCTTTCAATTGAGTAAGGATATGTGCACACTATGGAATTCCAACGGAACACCAGACGCGGAATACGCAGTTCGCATCTGCTCTCAGACTCTGGCGGCCACGCGCATCTCTGCTGCTCCCATAGGCTTTATTCTAGGGTTTTACAGATTCCGCCATAAGCTCAAAAAATGAGCGGGTTCATTCTTCGGGCTGATGGAGGAATCTGGCAAACCATAGAATGGAGTCTATGGGAGAGGCATAGATGCGCGTGGCCGCCAGCGCCCATGAGCGGGTGCGAGCTGCGAATTCCGCGGCAGGTGTTTCGTCGGGATTCTGTAGTGTGCACATAGCCTAAGATTGAAACCACCAACTTGGCACCTGAACTAGTTGTTTAGGCGATGTGTTAATCTTTTAAATATCACTACCCCTCAGCTGCAACATTAGTATTTAGTTGGTCTGCAGCTAAAATGGATTCCTATGGATTCACTGGCTAGTGAACATCACTGTTGATACAGTTACATTATCAGCTGTAGGAGGCAGTGGGTTTTTAATATTCATGTTTTCTATATATATCTTTTACTTTTGAAACATTAAAGGTTATATTTTACCTTTATACAGGGGAGATCGGGGTTTAGTGGGCTATATGGCCCTTTCAAGGATAAGATTTATATACCCTGACACCTCTGATTGGTAGACACTCTTGTTATGTTATGATCAGTTCTTATCCCAACCTAGAAGGATTAATTGATGGCATTGTCATGTTTGCAGATCCAGGCCGTGAGGGAAGGAGTAGGCCTGTAGATTAGAGGGTCGCACATAGATGAGCCCTGAGTAGGGGAATCTTCTGTATGACTTCTGCATGTCCTAATCAATACACTTAACTTTTAATAACATTTCTGAAGCTACAAATCTCAATTTTTTTTATAGAAAATGAAACCATAATAATATATTGGTTAACTTTAACAATATAACTCGAAAAAAGCCTCCACCATTTACATTGCTCTCATTATTAAGAAGCACTGTTCCAGTTTTGCTTGCTAGTGCATATTTTAATTGATACGTTTTTGTGACTGCAGTTGATTATTTTTTGCGAACACGGAGAGTATCATGTTAAGTCCCAGTGCTATATGGTAATTAACTGTCTATTGTTGGAATATATTGCTGCTATTTCTATTTATAGGGACATAAAATATACCCTTAATATGCCAGAGAGTAAAGCAACTTAGTCACATAGCTTCTGCCGTATATTTTCTGCTCCGCATCTGTTTCTATTAATAATATAGGAAACCCAGTAGAGGCACATTACCGACCTACCACAAGTACTGCAATGTAGCGTGCTCTAGACATGGAAATGGTTAACCCAAGCTACACACATTTTCTAACACAACATTCTGCACAGGAAAATGAGAAAAGCTGGTTTATCAGGGACAGTAACACTTTTTCCCCAAAGGACCTTGACTAAGTCCATTTTCTGACTGCAGCATTAATTGAAAAGCAGCAGTGGGGAAGACTCTGAATGGTTCTGCTTTGACAATAAATCGTCCCGACAATGACAAATGCATGCATTTACTGAGCAGCCCAAGACTTCCCTACAAACACGAAGAGAACAGAACCCAACACAGAAACTGCCTACATCATCACACCTTGCTTTTTTTTTTTTTTTTTTTTTCATCCTAGGCAGCTGCTGAATACAGAGACGCACTGGAAACAAGGAAAGGAATTTTTTCGTCTGTACCAAATCTAATGGCACAAGCACAGTCAGTTAGTCAGTTTTTGTAAATAACTCAAAGCCAGAGTTATTTTATATAGTGTTCTATAAAAAATGGATATATGCTACTTAAAATGAAGTCTACAAATAAAACATATCTCCAAACAAGTAAAGGAAAGCCAACCCTTAAAGGTACCTAACTATATTAGATAAAATCCCGCTATGTATGGTATGTTGGTTTCCAAGTATAAGGGTACAAACCCACACACTGTATAAGCAGCAGATACGCAGCAAATACGCAGCAAATACGCAGCAGATTTGATGGTGCAGATTTGATGCTGAGTTCAGTTATTTAGATCTAATCTGCTGCGTATTGGCTGCGTGTTTGCTGCGTGTTTGCTGCGTATTTGCTGCGTATCGCAGCAGTAAATACGCTGCATATACGGTGTGTGGGTTTATACCCTAAAACATCAGTGTCAATGTTCACAGCTATGACCTTTCTGTGTTACCTTCCGAATACAGTTTTGCACAAACTAGATTAAAAAAAGTATTTTAGTGGACAGGCAATGTGCAACTTGCATTCGATGAACATGCACCTGTGTATACAGGTCTTTTCAGTTATAGTTTACTTGCCTAGTTTAGTCTTCTATATGATTTGGAATAAAAACAGATCCATTATTAATAACAAGCTATTCATTAAATAATACAGAGAAATATGTTGTTTCCAAGATTTCTTTATATTGCATAAGAATACATTTACATTACAGAGGGGGCTGGATCCCAGCTGCCTCATTTCTTTAAATTTATGGTGCCTTGAGACGCCCAGAACCATCATCTTTCTGTGTGCCTGTCATGTTGATGTCAGGAAAAATATGTTCCTAGGTGTTCTACAGCAGTTGAAATGATTTAATGATTTAATATAATCTGTATACAAGGGTCCATGAAGGACATGCGGAATGTAGTCTGTACAGTCTTTCTACTGTACTTCAGCCCTGTCACTGCTTCTTCTCACATTAAGACTAGTGCTATGCGGCAATTTGGGTACACAACACACAGATCATAGTTAGAGATGAGGGTATCATTAAAAATATGGTTCACAATTTTCACACAATTTGCGAACTTTGCAAACCAAATTTAACAAATCTATACCTACCTGTCCGCACTCCCCGGGTGTTCTCTTCTGTGTCTTCAGCCTCACTCTCAGTTGAGACACAAGAGTGACAGGCCGCTCAGCCAATCACTGGCCGCAGTGCTGTCCGTTCTCAGTTAGTCAGTGATTAACTGAATGGTCCACTTACCAATCAGCGACTCACTGAGAACAGACAGCGCCTAGGCCAATGATTGGCTGAGTGGGCTGTCACTCTCGAGAGTGACAGCTCGCTCAGCCAATTGCTGGTCACGGTGCTGTCCCTCAGTCAGTAATTACCTGAGAGTGAGGCTGAAGACACAGAAGAGAACAAGGGGGAGCAGAGACTGGTGAATAACCTTTTTTGTGTGAATTTTTTAAAACAATTTAGCAAAAATTCACTTCGTCAACTTACCAAATTTTTGACAAATTCGCTGCGAATCCAGCAAATAATTTCTAATAAGAGTGCCACACTGCAACTTTGTTAGTAAATTGTGTTGTATCCATCTTGGATGGATTTTTTAGCCACATGTTGCAAGCTGCACATGACTTTGCAACTTTTGACATTAATGCAAGTAACAATAAGTGGCACAACATAGTTGTCATCATTAGAAATGAGTAAAGCAGATTTGTTTTGCTTTGTATGAAGTTAAATTGATCTATGTTAATATACCTCTACCCGCTAAGTGCAGAGGGAGGATACCGCCCAGGGATCACCTGGAAAATGCATGGAAAACATGGATACAGCTATGGAAGGAAGGAAGAAAGTACATTGGTGCAAGCAAAAAGCAAAAGATGTCAATGGACAACCAAGGACCCTTAAGTATAGTTTCAAGCAAACAGCGGTCACAAGAAGCCCTTAAATTATTTATCTGTAATATTTGGCATGAGGAGAATAACTTTAAATAAAAATAGCAATAGAATAGAATGATCAGCATGTTCTGTGATACTTTATTGCAGTGTATGGATTGGTGTACCTAAAATGTTATTTACTTACAAAGCACATGTGGACATGCTGTAACAGAAAGTTTTAAAGTACTTTTTTGTAAAAAAAAAAAAAAACTGATTATGATAAATCAAACAAAAATATAAAACATTTGTGTCATACAAGGGGCATGCCGGGGAAAAACACAGCAAATATAAAGAAACTGTATTTGTTTTGGTGAAAAATATCTCCATGATGCAATAGAATGTGCCACACTACCACAGGTTTACAGTATGGTTCAATGGACTGCTTTGTAAGCATCACATTATACATATAGACATAATGGGTGTCTATGAGCCATTAATATGCTTATGCAACTTTAATAGCTGTCTCTCCTGATCCATCCCTATACATTCATGTTCATTCTTGGCCAAACATCCAAGGGTTGTGATTGGAGATAGGAGAAGTAAGCCACCCCATTATCTTTCAGGGGGAGGGAGGTGGTGCTCCCACCAAAATCTTTGGGGTCAGATAACTTTTTACTGAGATGTATAGGTCTTAAGACTGCAAAAAAACACTCCATGTACACAATGTTTGGTGTCTTTAAGCCTTATTACACACACATTTAAATCACTGTGTAAGGGAACCATATTTTTTCCTTAGCTTTTCCTAAGGGTTCTGCATAAGAACAGTATAGTTCAGCAAATAAACAACATATTAAAAATGTATGTAAAACTAACTTGCTTTTTCTTTCTAAACACATCTGGCTCGGCTTACTTTAATTTATGTCAGGCTATTGTCTGGTATTTTTGAGCATCTGGTCGTAAGATATTGTATTATTTCCTTGTGTTTAATTGTTTTGAGACTGACTTGTTCCATTTAACCACCCTAAATTTGCTGGAGGGAGAGGGACTACATATGTTAGTCTTAATAACCTTAAATATTCCACACTGCCGGGATAGGGAAAACAATGGCAGTACATTGTAGCAGAATGTGCTTTTCCATACAACTGTATACAGTTTCACTCAAAAAAGCATTTAAAATACATTTTTATGTTTTGGGGGTTATAAAGTATTTCCCTATTTTTTGCCCCATTAAAGTTTTGCTTTTTAACTACTGTGCTAAAAAGAAGAAAAGACCACTACTCGGTGGTTTCAAGTCTGCAGAGCAGATGACGTTCCAAATACATTCAATGTAACATCTGGTAGGTGTGTTGTATTAAATATAGAATAACTCAGCTGAAAATGTGACATGGCACACCACAAGGCCTATGAAGATCACACACATAAAAACACAGGGTGTCATACATAAAAACTGAGCAGAAATGATGCCCAAAGCAACCAAACAGGAACCAGTTGTAATTGTCCCCAAAATGTAAGTAAAACAGTAAAATGTTTGTCTGCACTAGTTATATCTCAAGGTAATAAACATACCATATACTCAGTAACCGATGGAGGCGAAACTCTATACATGCGCCAAGTGCACACAGCTTCTATTATACTATACCCAAGACAATGTGAGAATCATTTTATTGACAACTGTAAAGTAAGAAATAAATAACATAATTACTGTCGATGGTAACATAAGATCATCTGAGAACAACATTATGATAGCTCATGTCACAACACAACAGTAAAGGATAAGACAGCGAAAGCTGATAGTTCTCCATTTGTTAGATTTGCTATCTGATATTCAACCACAAGAGCAACAGTCAGGGTTAGGGTCTCTGAGGACAAAAAGGTCACTTCAGCTGCTTGTTTCTGATTGAATCCTGTGTGTATAATATGATAACACCAGTGAAATGTGGCAATTAGAACTGTGAAACTCCATATCAAGGCACTTTGGTCCACAGACAGTTAAATGTGTTTTATATTATCACGTCTATAAACCATTTTTATTCTCCGTTTGTGATTTTCAATGTGTTTACGCTTTTCATTATGTTTATATTTTTGCCATTTGATCTTTGTCCCAGAGGGATTGAGAGGGAACACAGAGCTGTAAACTAATGCAGTAAAAATGCAGACCGAATAAATTGTGGCAAGTTCACAAATGACTGGTTGTTGCGAAAAAATGTGAAGCCATTGTGGGTGATCTGGTTCATAATTCTCACAAATGAACCAATCACCATATGTCTTCGTAATGTAGGCTAACTGCAGAAAGTTGGGCGGTTACAGAGGACTAAGCCTTGGCTGAGCTCTTTAAATTCCCTGATCATGCCCAGTGAACTGAGCAGCATGGAGAGCATGACTTAACTGGTTATTCTACATATTTCAAGAAATAGATGTTAAATAGCTTAAATGGGTTATCCAGGAATTTAAAAAATATGGGCACTTTCTTTCCGAAATAGCACCACCCCTGTCTTCACTTTGAGCCTGGTTTTGCAGCTCAGTTGCATTGAAGTGTTTGTCTAACAGCTTGTAACCCAGTCTCTGCACGTCAGGTACACTGGTACAGAGAAACAAAGTGCAAAACATTATAAAAGACAATCATCTGCATAAAACAGTGAACTGAGAACCAAGCCACATAACAGCACACTAGGATACCGCATTTCTTTGTATTTCATTGCACCTTTGGCTTTATGTTCATTTTTGCACTTTTTGGTTTGTTTTTTTGGCCTTTGGACTACGTGTAATAGCGGTGCGCGGCCGACGATTGGCAAAATAAATACATTACCTATCCATGGTCCAGGGCTCCTCTTGCTCCTCTTCTCCCACGCGCTGCAGCTTTAGATTGGCCTGTCTTAGCGGGCAGTGATTGGCTGAGCGGCCTGTCAGTTAAGACAGGCCTCTCTGGAGCTGCAGCGCGCAGGACCCGGGGAGAAGCGGACAGCAAGAGGAGCCCTGGACCCGGAATAGGTAATGTATGCCAGTTTAGCAAGGGCTGCAAGGACATCGGTAATGATATCCATGCAGCCCTTGGTAAACAATTATCGGGCCGTGTAATATGCCCAGTAAACGAGTGCCGATCTAGCAGATCAGCACTCGTTTACTGTTATTATCGGGCCCCCATCAGCCCATGTAATAGTACCCTTAGCTATTGTGCATGTACCTATTTATTCTTGCACCACAGAATCAACCTTAAAAGACCTAAAGTCATGACATGACTTTTGGGTCATGACAGTAGTGGTAATCATATTGTCTATGTGTGAGGAATTGACAAGTAAAACTAGAGCCTGATTGATATGTAAGAGTTTGTCAATAGTTATTCTTTCATCTTCATTTTCTTCTTAAAATTTATAGACAGCACTATGAAAAATGACAAAGTTCTGTTCATTTGCTATTGGTAAGTGAATTATCATTCTCTTATGTTTCCAGTCCTACTTTCTTCATCATATTAATTCCTCAGAGAGTTGTGTTAGAATATAGGCTGTGAATAGATAGTGGCTGTTTATTTGCTTTCTTTTTACTTTCAATGTAGGTCAAAAAAAAAAAAAAAAAAAAACCTAGCTCCACAACCCGCTCATATCCAACTGTTCTGTTCTTTATATGCAAACGTAACTAGTTAGAAACCAGCATATAATTTATTCCACACGTAAGCTTTATATGATTGCCCATGATAAAAGTGCAAGATTATCAAGCTTGGTTTTAGTATTTGCAAACTAAGAACTATGCTTTCAATCTAATGTCTCTCTAATAGTACACCATGGAGCACAATTCATAGTACAATACAGTTTATAAATAGCCATATAACACCATATCACATAATACAGAGCTGTGCTACCTCCATAAAACAGTGCTGCTGTTTGTGGATTAAAAGGTGGTTCCAGCAATTTTAGTTCATCATAACATTTCTAGCTATTGTCAGCGTCTTCATAGCACGGTGTTCATAATAGTATCAGCCAACAAGGTGCCTTATAATAGTGTCAGCCAAACATAGTACCTCATCATAAACCCAGCAAGCCACTCTTCCCAGAAAATAATGTATCATGCATTTACCATTTACGCTGCAGCCTGTCAAGCACAGCTGTATGCCCGGTGTTCATTGGATGTCAAAAGGGTTGGCTGTAGGAAGTAGATCATAAGAAGACCCTCTGTATACATTATGTTACTACTGAGATGAGAGGTAAGTAATCTCTCATCACAAAGATTCTGCTGAGGAGGGAAAACAGAGCTAGGAGCTAGGTCTAGCGCTACACATTCTCCCCCTATGGGTCCCATGGTAGTGGCATATCCTACCTCTATAGTAGGTCTAAAAATGAATCATATGTTGCATGCTGGGAATGGTTTACAAAAGATAAATAGGACTGACATTACAAAGCTACATCTCATTCATCTCTCTACATGTCACCACTTCAAATAATTGGACAATACAAAAAGCAAGAGAAAACATGTCGCCTTTTCGGCTTTTCTTGGTAAGCTATGATGCGTTAGCTTTATGCCACTAATAAAAAGATTTCTAGTAAACTGTTAATAACCAGCATAAAATGTGACTTTGATGTTTCCATGCCAACCACACACCACTATGATAATTTGACCCGGACATTTTTTATGTATGTGCCTGGGAAGAAGGTGATTAATAAAATTATATGCCCCAATTGCCTGGCTCCAATGCCCCAGACAGTATTATGTTGATCCTTCACAGGCCCTGCATCCAATCAGTGGTCAAAGCAGCAAGACAGTGGGGATGGATCAGTATAATAGCAGCAGCGCAGGATCCAGGGAGTTGATTGCATGGTATTTTTTAAATCACCCCCTTCCCAGGCCTATAAGTAAAAACTCTCATGCAAATGAAATGAGCAGTAAAAGTTGCAAATCGATCCATTAAAATAATTTCCAGGCAAGAACCAAATGCTGGCCAATGTATAGAAATCATAGAAAAGGCGGAGAGAAAAAAACTAACAGCCGAACAAAGGCGACAAACTAGATATCCACTACACCAGCCAATAAGAATGGCCGCACTGAAGTGAAAAACCAATACCACTAGCACCTGCCCAGAGATATATGGTTCAAGAAATAACCTTGGCGAGGTACACATTACTCCGTCAGCCAGATATAACTAAAATATGGCATGGATCCATTCCTGCAGAAGAAAAAACAAATTTGCTGTCAGCAGCAACTAAAATAATTATAATAATAATATTTAAAAAAAAAGGAAATAAAGATGAGATAGTGGTTTGGGTCTTATCCCAATCAGTTTCTACTTCTTATAAGGCTGTTTACAATCTATTGCTATTCTGTCAAGTTAATAACAATCTGTGCTGATGAACTGCCGCACACTTGAGAAATATTTGAAATTGAGAATGAGTATTTCTTCTAGAATGCATATGCGCAATGGTGTAAAATACCATGTAAAAGCATTTGAATGTAACCACAGGAAATCAGTCAAGGGGGAACACATTTGTACAATACATAACATTGCAGTGGTTGAGCTAAAGTAAAACTGAAAGAATCTCGTTCCTCTTTTTTCCCTTTACTTAGATATGTTATATGTTATAATTACTAACATTAGCATAAAACAGGAATTAGTGAATGCTCTTTGTCCATAAGCACACTGGCCAGAAACAGTTTAAAGACGAATAATTCTATAATACTATGCTTACACTGATCTTGGAAATTCAATTAAACCTTGTGGCTTTGAATAGCAGGCTTCTATTTTAATTCTTATTATGCTATATTAGGATTGACATACATTGACTCTGGCATAATATAGATGCTTAATTGGAATAAGGGCTAGAGAAGCTTCATTTAAGTCCAATCAGCGTCTCACCCTCTAATTTCAGGAGGTATCTGCATTATATTAGAAACTCTAATTTATACTCCATTTAACAAGCCAGTTCGCTTGTCAAACACTGTCAGTAAAAAAGCAACAAATTAATCTTGTCTTTCGATAAGTGCAATGCATTTCAGACTCTGGTACACAGTATATAGGACTTCACGCATCTGGTCAGCAGGCTAATCTCAATTTGTGTATACTGTTTAGCTAGATTATTTGCTGTCTATTCACACTGGGAAAAATGTGTAATTTGAAACCACTGGACCTCAATGCAAACTCTGTAACAGGGCTCCCCCGCCTCCAGTGTGTGCCATTTATTATATTTGTGCCAAGTAGTAGAGACAATTTTTCTCCCCTCAGGGGAAGACATTGGCCCATTTTAACTGAAACTGTATGATATTTAGACAGTGTGCAATTTCTCAGTAGCCATATACTAGCTACTATTCATCTAAAGTTGTTCAGTTGCTGAGGAATTTCTTGCTAAAAATCTTAATCTGCGTCTAGATATTGTAAGTTCACTTGTATTGTATTTACTGTCCTTTTGCTTGTTGCACCTCTAAAATTATTGCTATTACTACATAGACTATAGTACAAAGGAAGTGCAAGAATTAAAACTGCTTTGTATTTGCCATACCCAATGGTTACATGTCATATTTTACTCATTGTGGGTGCTCTACTGGTAAAGTCTTAAATGACTGGCATCAGAGAGATTGCTGATATCAGTCAATCATGGTGAGCACTGGCTACTGAGCTAACTTCCTTTTCCTCTCTGCTTCTGTGCCTTACATGTACAGCAAAGTCTGTTCAAGGTTTATAGTGTCACTAAATCCTTGTATCCACAGGTCTTTGCAGATCTTTCACAAAGGACCACGATATTAGCTGTAGCACACTGCCATGGGACAATGCAACACAACACTACTACTCCAAGCTAGCCTGCAGCATATTGATAATTGTGGACTATGGTGTCGCATCGTAAGCCATAGCCCTTTTTAACGAAGCTACAGTGAAAGTGTGTCTAAAAGTTGACTAAGGCTATGTTGGCACTATGTTTTCCCTCTCCGTTTAAGATGACATCTGTCATTTTGAGGTTAAAATTATGTTCGTCATTTTGCTGCTTGGCCATTATTCTTGTTTAGGTGGACTATATGGCCTTTGGGTGTGTCTTCAATTGAAAAGCAATTGAATTAAATTGTAAAAACAGTGAAATGACAGTGAAAAACAACAAAAAAGCTGTATGTGAACAACTAAAAACATCCACTTCCTGCAATAGACGTCCAATAATAATTGAAATCTTCATTATTATGATTTCTGCACAGACAACCTCTGTTATTTATTACATTGGGTGTTTTGGATGTCCGTCATCCCATTGACTTCAACACATTGCCTTGAAATCTATTAAACCACAGCAATAACTGACATCTTTTTAAACAGAAAAGGTGGTCACCTTTTCTCTTTTTTTTATGTTGTATGAACATAGCCTAATACTCATAATAAATGTGGCACGCTTCATGTATGTCAGTTTTTAGAGTTAGAATTCTGCCGCATTTCCACTGTTGAACCTGGCCCATTATTTTTCATGCATACATAGAATGGGGAAAACTGCATTGCTGAATGTGTCACATTGTGTCACTTGGCAAACTCAACTCAGTATTAAACATTCAGCTTTACCATTTCTCCATACAGTTCTGATTATGAGAATCGTGTCCTTTGGATGCATAGTGACAACTGGCTTATTGTCTCCCATTTTCTGCATTGTGATTTGCCAACTGTTTTTATTGCAAATTTTGTCTGTTCCATCCAAAATAAAAGCAGCAATAATCTGAACAGATATGCATGTATAATTGATATTGCAATATGTAACAACATCAACATTCTTGGTTTCTCTTGACCCCAGATTGGCTGGTATTATACTTTTAATTAGATGAGATCATGCATATATTGTCAGGACTGATTAACACACCACTCACAGAGAACATAAAGAAGCCGCATTAAGCATGGAAATTCAGCTCCGCTCTCACCACTTGGGACTCACACAGCTGCACTAGTGAACAGCCGTGGATAATAAAAATTACCTACAGTAGCTCTCAATAGGATCTGATATTGTTATTAAATACAGCACATATCAGGGTCTGCAGTCTGCTTTATGCGTGCGTTCATATTCCTGCCCATGTGACATTTTTTAATATAGCCATATAGGCTGTTTCTTTCCAGCATCCGCTATAATATTCCAAAGTATGCTACAGGATAACACTTTCTCATATGTTCCTCTACCTCTCCTTACTTTTTCCTGTAATGAAGGCAGCATTGTCTTACCATATACCATATGTACTGTTAAGTTACTGTATGGCTATATGCATTCAAAATGGATGCTGAGATGTAAATTAGATGCAAATATATGTAAATCGCCTTTATTCATAAATGTTACCATTTCTGGGCTATTAGCTAGACCATATTACTCATGTCAATGGTGAGAACAGACATGAAAAATATGGAGCCAACATTGTGGAGTATTAATAAATTTTATAAATATACATCTCTGGGTTAAGTATGTCAATGTATATAATTACTATTTTATATAAAACTTGCATTATTTGCATAGAAATAACTATAATATCTGCATATATATAGCATGGTAGTTTAGTTTAATCAGGCTTCAAAATGTTGAGAGATTTATCCAGATTCACTTGCTACGTTTAAAGGGATACTCTGGAGCAAGTTCAAATCAACTGTTGTAAGAAAGATATACATGTTTATAAAAATCAAGTTTCCAGTACTTAGCAGCTTCTGTATGTCCTGCTGGAAGTGGATTATTCTTTCAAGTCTGACAGTGCTCTCTGCTGCCCCCTCTGTCCATGGCAGGAACTGTCTAAAGCAGAAGAGGTATTCTATGGGGATTTGCTACGGCTCTGGACAGTTCCTGACACGGACAGGGGTGGCAGCAGAAAGCACTTTGTCAGACTGGAAAGACACCAGTTTATTTAAAAACTATTTTTTATCCCTACTACCATTTTTAAAAACAAACAGACTTTTAACGTCATGTCAAAAGCTTTGATAAGTCAGGTTCTGGGTTCTCAGACTCCCAACAACCCCCCAACCCTATCTCTAGAAATCACTGGCTGAGTGCTTCTATCCCCAGCTCCCTGCAATCTTCCTCTCACTGCATGAGACAGGTTGAATTATGAGCGCCTTATAAGATGGTGATGACAGGGAACCACAGAGATAAGCACTCTCAACTGCATTTCTCCCTACTATATCTAGAGATCAGTGGGGGTCTCATTGACATGTCAAACATTTTTAAAATGACAGAGACACTTAAAATGCTATTGTTGTATTACATAAGCATAAAATGGGTGCAATTCTGTGCCCTTATTATGGCAGAATGTCCTGGCTCAACCATGGGTTTAATAACCTTAACTAATAGCATAATGGGGATCTAGGACTGGCTGTCCTCTGCATAAAGGATGAAAAACACCAACCATGCATCTTCCTGGAGAAGTATGTCAGGGTACAGCAGAAGCATTCAGACATAATGGAAAAAGTTACTGCTCACCTAAGAGAGAACACCATGTACTGCATAACCACGATAGAGGATGACAGAGAAGAGTAATGACATCATGACCATAGAGTACACATAGAGTAGACAAAAGGAATTCTATACACATTAATAAACAACAGTTTACACAGTCAGTTCAATATACTCCCCCCAGCATATAATACATCTGTAGCTGTTGCTTATATTTCAGCACACCATTATACCTGGGCATGCTGACCAACAGTTTAAGGGCTTATTTACACGTTCCATGAACCATGGAAAGCACAGACATGTAAACTCTGCAGTGGATTCTTCCCCTGCCCGGCATGATGTATCAATATAATGCCGGGAGTGGGGAAACACTTTGAAGACCCGCACGGCTCTCTAGGATGGTGTCCACTTTTTGTTTTTAAAAAACGCCCATTATTACATTAATTTAATTGACTTCAATTAAATGCATTGAAGTCTATGGAATAACACATCATTTGCACACAGTGTATTGAATGATGGACATCTTTTGAGACGGACGTCAAATAATGATCAGGACAATAATTTTCAGATGTATTTTGCAAACACTGGACCGGATTTTTTTGTTGTTTAAACAGTTTTTCTTTTACTATTAAATTCAATGGACTTTTGAATGAAAGACACACACAAAGAGCAATCAGTCCACCTAAATTAGAATAATGTACTAACAGTTGTTAATGCACTGACGAGCGGCCAAACCGCAAAAAATGGACGTTATTTTTGACTGAAAATGACGGAAAATAAGAAAAAGCCTTAAAGCGACTCTGTATTCACAATCTGCCTACACCCCCCCCCCCCCAAACCGCTTATACTGTCGGATAGCTGCTTTTAATCCAAGATCTGTCCTGGGGTCCGTTCGGCAGGTGATGCAGTTACTGTTTTAAAAAACAGCTTTTGAACTTGTAGCCCTGTGTCAAATTGGCGTGGCCTAGAGTGTGTATGTCCTAGGTTTGCACCGCCTCTTCGTCCCTCCTCCCCGCTTTCTTCACCATAAGGAATGCCCCTAGAACAATTTATTTTATTCACCACCTGTGTGAACACTGCACATGGGTTGGATCGTTAAAGAACCTGTGCAGTATTCAGACAGGTAATGAATAGGAAAAATGATGCCCCGGCGCATTCCTAATGGTGAAGAGGGTGGGGAGGAGGCACGGAGAAGCGGTGCAAGCCTAGGGCTTAGACACTCTAGGCCACGCCAATTTGACACAGGGCTGCAAGTTTAAAAGTTTTTTCTTAGGACAATAACTGCATCACCTTCCAAACGAACCCCAGGACAGATCTTGAATTAAAAGCGGTTGGGGGGGGGACAGATTGTGGGTACAGAGTTGCTTTAAAGTGTACCCATTACGATAGTCTGCTGCTGGATCAGTGGAGAGTTCCTCTGTTAATCCAGACGTTCAGGTCTCCATGGATACATAGACACAATAAGACGATAATGGACGCGACCCCCATTGGATCCATTGGATGGGAGTCGGGTGCATTATTGTCTCATTGCATCTCCATATCCATGGAGACCGGAACTTCTGGATTAACAGAGGAACTCGCCGCTGATCCGGGAGCAACCTGTTGTGTTGTTCAAGTCGAGGACAATAGGGCCCAGACTACACTGCACCTTTTTGTAGCTGCTAATTGAGTTTAACTGCTGAACAACAGATCCTGAGCACAGCAATACATTATGCTGTATGCAATCCTGCACACTGCCGTCATCACTCAATAGACAAAATCAGTAGTGCTACAAAAATGGCAGCATAGCTCTGGTGTACACCTAATTAAATATTATTAAATTCATTTTATTAGTATGGGAGACACTTCTAAATATGGCTGACATATTCATTTTCCAGTTGAATTTCGATTTCCCGGGCTCAGACAATAAAATGATTGAGGGCATGCATTGATATCATTGATCTCACCTTCCATTAGCTCCCCAGCTAGTTAATTTTCACATTATTGGGTAATTAAAGTACAGCGTACCCTGGCAAGACTAATGCATGATGGAGCTATTCTACCTTATGAGGCTTAGACTCTTTATTTAATCACATTGAAATCACAAGAAAATACACAGGAGACTTACACTTTCTCCTTTTTTTAGTTTGTCCTTGTTTTTTTGTTGCATGAAATAAAGAAAACCCTTCAAAGGTTTTGCCTTTTGTTTCAAACACTTTCTTTCTCATGCTGAGCTGAACAAGCAGTCTCTGTAGTCACAACTTCAATCTTCTACAAGGTAGAAATGAAGCTATTTTTGTGACAAAATGATTGATAGATGATAAAGCAATAAACCAGTTTTCAGAAATGTCCTGGACCACAAAGCTTACTATTAATCTTATTTACCGAATCCCTAGACATTCTTACACTGACCACTGGATGCATAGCTGTAAGAACATATGTTTTTACATGAAGACTTATCCATTTTGAAAAAAACAAATTCAAATGATGGCTAGAAGAAGGAACGTCTTGGTTTCTAGGGCTACAGTACTGTACGGAACATGAACCTTCTCAATTCTGTAATGGCTTAAAGGGAAGAAATCTGTATTGTAAGAGGGTGGCACTTTATTTTGTCACTTAGTGATTACAAATAATCAAAATCTTAAAAGGGAAGTGGCAAAAAAGTACTGGTACCGCCCCTGTAAAATTTAAAGGTGTTTTATTTATTTTTTTCCAGAAGACGGACCATTGGCCTAGAATGACATATGGACACCATAGAGAGTACCCTGCCCCCTTACTTTATGAGTCAGAACATGCTCTGGCCTATATTAAATCCACCCTTTCTATTATAAATATACTGTATGGCTGTTAATTGGAAAGAATAGGCAGAGACAGCTTCCCCTTGTAATTCCAGCAGTAAAAGCCTTCTGCCATACTTCTTACCTTCCATAATATTGCAGCACTAACTATTCATTAACCTAGCAATGAGTAGGAGTTAAGTCATGAGAAACCATAGCATTAATTTATACTTTGGGTTACCGATATATTGCAGAGATGTTATATTCCCCTGTCCCTGTGTTCCCCTATTAGACTTACCTAGCATGATTCACTCTTGTTACCCTGATGATTGACACCTTCATATAAGAAATATAAGAGCATAAAAAGTTATTATATGCTAGCGAGGTTTGCAAGATTTTAATTAGTATTATTAATAGCTGCACCTAGAATTAATGAGACTAATTATACTATGGTAAACATCACTAAGTGTCTTATGAATAGCAGAATTAGCCATAAACCTTCATGCATAATCAGATTTTAAAAACATATAATTTTAAGCAAGCAGCAGTGACAATTTATCTTCAAGGGAGCAATATAAAGTAATGGATTTTTATAAGTGGGAAATATTTTCAATTCCTCTATTATTTCACTCTCAGTCTCCTGATGCTATCTATTCATATTACCCTTAAGCGTGATAAATATATATGGGGTGCTACACCAGATGACCTGGCCTCCATAGTCACCGGACCTGAACCCAATCGAGATGGTTTGGGGTGAGTGACAGCAAAAGGGCCAACAAGTGCTAAGCATCTCTGGGAACTCCTTCAAGACTGTTGGAAGACCATGTCCGGTGACTATATCTTGAAGCTCATCAAGAGCATGCCAAGAGTGCAAAGCAGGAATCAATGCAAAAAGTGGCTACTTTGAAGAACCTAGAATATTGTTTCACACTTTTTTGTTAAGTATACTGTATAATTCCACATGTGTTATTTCATAGTTTTGATGCCTTCAGTGTGAATCTACAATTTTCATAGTCATGAAAATACAGAAAACTCTTTGAATGAGAAGGTGTGTCCAAACTTTTGGTCTGTACTGTGTATATATATATATATATATATATATATATATATATATATTTATTTATTTTTTTCCCCTTTACTATTTTCCCTTGGGTGGTAGCAATAAGGGGGTGACATCACCCTTCTGGTGATTTTTAAAACTGCAGGGCTGCTGAAGCCCTAGTCCTAACACAGGGAAATATTGAGCATCCTCTGATGTCTATTCATGTTGTGTGTTCTAACGCTGCAAATGTTGCATGTTCAATGCAATATTAGAATGGACACTACACTTGAGTAAGCTGTCTGTCAGTAGCACTACAGCCATGGCACCCTGTAGCAGAGTGAGTGGGGTAATGGTCAATCACCACTTGCTCTACTAGAGGATGTGCTGGTGTCACAGAAAGCTTACCTATGTTTAATGATTATTTTGAAACCAAAATGCATTAGGATAGACATCAGAGGAAGCTCAGAGCTAGCAATAAGTAACTTTGTCTAGACTAGGGCTTGAACAGCCCTGGATTTTCCAACAGAGCTGTTAATTGCAGCAGAGGGGTTCCCTATCGCTTTAGTAAACATAGAAAACTTTTTCTTTTTACTAGAATATCCCTTTAAGTTTTCCAATAAAAAAGAAAAAAAAAGTATACAATTAAAATGACAGCAAGGACCATTGGCTATAAATGGCTAAAATAGTGAAGTGTCCGAACTGTACCAGCTACAATACGTGAATATTTGACCGAGCAGAATGTTTTTCTGCGTGGGGTAAACTGTCAGCCAAAAGATTGTTCAGCTGACAGCTATTAAGGCTATGTTCACACAAGGTAAATTTTCTATTAATCACGGCGGTTGTTGCCGATTTGCAACAACAGCCGTGATTAATAGAAAATTTACATTATTCAGCAGTCTATGGAATCCTGGCCAGACTGTATACACATAGTATACACTCGAGCCACTCTCCTTAGCTGACATGTCAGTTTTGTGCGGCTGCTATTCATTCGCGGGTTGTGCGGCCGCACTTTCCATTGTGTGCAATGGTGAATTATGATGCGGGCGCACATGGATGCGCTTGCATCCCAATCAAATAGAAAAGAAGTTTATCCCGGCCGGTACTGCAGTACCGGCTGGGATAAACCTCACTGACACCGGCCGTTCTGTGACTCAGCCGGGCCACAGAATGGCTGGTGTCTCACGTAGTGTGAACGTGGCCTAAAAGTGTATAAATAGTTTTAGTAAGGAGTTCCTCATATCTGAGTTTGGAGATTGCTTCCTGTCACCACATTCACGAGCAGCTTTGGCAGCACATGTTAAAGAAACAAGATGCGGTGAAGAAATTTGGATTTCTAAGCTGTGTTTTTCTTTATAAAGTAGGTGCTTTTGTATTGGGCAGCAGACGATTCAGCAGCTGACTTTATGTGCGGCATTCCCATACCAGGTTAACTTTTATATTTATAATAAAACCCTGTGCCACCCACTAGGAATCCCATTTCCCATACAGATTTCCATATTACTCATCCTTTAATGAGTGGTAAATAAAATTTCTTACCTCCGCACTCATTTTACTCCCAATGGTCAATGTTGCAGGAAATTAGACCAGGTTTTATGCTCTGTTATTGCAGCTATAACTGTATTGCACTATTCAATTGTGGAGGTCAGGTCTATGAGGTTTTAAAGTGTTTTCCTAAAGCATTATACAGCAAAAGACAACATGAGAACATACGTTAGCTGTCTTCCAGAGCCTATATTTTACAGAAAACTGCTTTCATAGCAATCTCATATACTTCCATTATCATATAAGGCATTACTATCTATTCTGACCAGTCAGCTGCAGGACAATAACCTGCACTTAATTCTCTAACAAATGGATAGCAGGCTGGCGGCAGTCTATACTGTAGCTATTGGAGGAATGGTCAACCATAGCTAAGTGTTACTAAATGGGACTTATAGGAGTACATTAGGTGTTATGAAAACAAGAGTGCTATTTTAGCATTTACTGTCAGCCAGGTTATGAAACTTATGCTGTCCAATTATTCAATAAAAGAACTTAAAGGGAAACTAACAGCAGGTAGGTGATATAAAGCAAAGTCAACCGATATTCTTCTCATTTTAATCCATTGTGCCGTTTTGTAGCTTAAAAAAATTACATATCTAGCCTGGGGGTGTTCCCCTGCTCCTTAGTACACAATTTTACCAGCCCACCAGCTTTTTCTGGGCAGAGAAAGAAGACATCACTACTTTCTGTAAATGTTTTTTTTTTCACTAAAAGTATGAGTGTGCAGGTCTTGCTATGTCTCCTGTGTCTTCTAATGTTCAGCCCTCTCACCCTGCACTAAAGTGAGCAGGCTGAACATCATAGCAGCGGGCCCCTCTCCCTCTCTAGGCCTCTAGAGGCGCTGTGGGCCCAGCACTTACCCAGGTAAGCCCAATGCTGAAGCTGGCCCTGCTGCTGTTAGTTTCTCTTTAATGCTATTATTCATCACTGAAATATCTTTTTTTTACTAAATAGGAATTATTTATTACTAACTGAATGACTGTGTGAAGGAAAGGCATAGACAGGCAAGGCAGGATAATGGTGCAATGTCATTCAAAATACTATGACATTTCATCTTTGCTGTATCTGAGCGGTGACACTATTTGCAAAAGGGCCATTCCTAGTTAATAAAAGCAGCCTCCTGGGAACACTGACCTAATCTGGATGTATAATTGTGTGTCATATGTAAATGATAACATCTATCCTAAAGATGGTAATGTGTATCATTGTGGATTTACAAGCTGAGAAATTCATCACTGGAGGTTAATTATAATGTTTAGCAAACACAATCCCAAGAGGCATGGGTATTCAAATACACTGCTTCCTATGATCTCAATGCAAAATGAACTGATCTGGCTGAACGGGAACTATATGGCTAGCCGAGCTAATGAGCTAATGTGACTGCAAGGGAGCTGCATGGTTACAGTGCCTAGGAACTGATATAGATGCAAGAGAGCTATATATATAGCAGTGCCAGGGAACTGATCTAGATGCAAGAGAGCTATATGCATAGCAGTGCCAGGGAACTGATCTAGATGCAAGAGAGCTATATGCATAGCAGTGCCAGGGAAATGAAATAGATGCAAGAGAGCTATATGCATAGCAGTGCCAGGGAACTGATCTGGATGCAAAAGAGCTATATGCATAGCAGTGCCAGGGACATGATATAGATGCAAGAGAGCTATATTATGGATAGCAGTGCCAGGGAAATTATACATATGCAGGAGAACTATATGGATAGCAGTGCCAGGGAAATTATATAGATGCAAGAGAGCTATATGGATAGTAGTGCCAGGGAACAGATCTAGATGCAAGAGAGCTATATGCATAGCAGTGCCAGGGAAATGATCTGGATGCAAGAGAGCTATATGCATATCAGTGCCAGAGAAATTATATAGATGCAAGAGAGCTATATTATGGTTAGCAGTGCCAAAGAACTGATCTGGATGCAAGAGAGCTATATTATAGATAGCAGTGCCAAGGAACTGATCTGGATGCAAGAGAGCTATATGGATAGCAGTGCCAGGGAACTAATCTAGATGAACAGGAGCTATATGGATAGCAGTGCCGGGGAAATTATATAGATGCAAGAGAGCTACAGTATATGCATAGCAGTGCCAAGGAACTGATCTGGATGCAAGAGAAATATATATAGCAGTGCCATGGAACTGACCTGGATGCAAGAGACCTATATGGATAGTAGTGCCAGGGAATTGATCTAGATGCACAAGAGCTATATGCATAGCAGTGCCAGGAAACTGATCTGGATGCAAGAGAGCTATTTGCCAGGGAACTGATCTAGATGCAAGAGAGCTATATGGATAACAGTGCCAGGGAACTGATGTAGATGCACAAGAGCTATATGGATAGCAGTGCCAGGGAACTGATCTGGCGGCAAGGGAGCTATATTAGTACCAGTGCCAAGGAACTGATATGTGTAGAAGGGAGTTGTTTGGGTAGCAGCACTAAGGAACTGATCTGGCTGGAAGGGTGTTATATGGGCAGCAGAACTATGGAACTTATGGGCTATGTTTTCACTTCGGGATCATATGGGGTAAAGGAGATTGTCTTGTAATATAGATATCTGCAAATTATGCCTATTTTACTAGACAGACGCCTTTCCCTGTTATGTTCCCAAAGTGGGAACATAGCCATATGGTGATCTAACTGGAAGGGAGCTATATAAGTAGCAGCACCAGGAAATTGAGCTGAAAGAGTTATAGTATATGGGCAGCAGAGCTAAGGGACTAATCCTTTGATCTGACTGGAAGGGAGTTATATGGGCAGAAGAGGTGAGTTGGTAATTGATCTGCTTCTTTTGTGCACAGTAATAATTGCTAGAATTAAAATGTCAAAACAATCTAATGAAAGACAACAGTAAATGCAGTTTATTAATGAAGCAACTGTTCATGTAACTCAAAATTAAGCTATGGCGTTATTACCAATAATTGATCTTTTTCGTCATTCACACTGGACAAGAGAACCTTCTGAAATTAGTTTTTGGGAGGTTTCACCATGAAATTAATTTTGGGTCTAGCGATCAGGAGAATAAGTGGAGAGCAGCTTACAGAAGCACTGCACTTCCCTAATGACAATCACCTCCGTCCAGGGAGCCTCATAGACTTATCAATAGTTGCAAGATGGGGAGGGAAATGTAAATAGTGAAAATAGTCAAACTATTGTGCACTTCTCAGCAGTGAGACCTCTAGCCCATCAAACCTCTGACATGTCCCTATGACACATCAAAAGGTTGTTGTTTTTTGCACCCATTTAAATTTGCAAAGAATTGATCATAGAGATTAGCAAAATGTAACACACAAGCTCATAAATTAAGTATGAAGTTGTAATTTGTCAAACCCCTCCTTATGTGTCTTTCACTCTATTGAGATCTAAGTTACGTTTAACCTTTTCTATTAAACTGCAGGCAAAGAAGATCTTTAAGATAATAAGTTATAGGATTGTCATCTATTATAAAGTACACTTTGTACTACTGGCTGTGTAAAATATACATAGTGTTGCACAAAGATGAGATGATGACATGATCATTGCAGTGTAGAGATCAGAGACTTGTGCAGTCCCTGACATGAGAGTCTTCTTTGTTTACTCTGCGCTTGTTTAACGTTTCAATCGGAGCCTGAGTAAACAGATAAAACTTACACCCACATTAATATCTAATTAGTTTGTGGACGTTATGTACTGCGCACAAAATATGACTGATACCACATAATACACGAATACACTTACACCACCTTAAAGACAAAGGTCTTTTTTTTTTTTTTTTTATTCTCTTCTGCTTTAAGTTTGACATAAGAGAAATATAAAGGGATTATAATGAGGTTAATTATTAACAATAAATCCGTATTATCATCAATGCATGCTTGCTTTATGATTCTCAGTATTGCACAAAAGCATTCACATTGCAGTACTGTTGCAGTACTGCAGCGTCTTCACAGAAATTTCGTACTACCACAATAAAATGATGCAGAGCTGCAATGATACTACAATGTAGGAAGACTAAAAGTGGACTGCTAAACTCCTTTCTTAACTCTTTTAGGACCGGACACACTTTCATTTTTGTTTTCCCTCCTAACATTCTACATGCACAATTCTGACACTCTAGTGGCAGGGATGGTAAATCTCCCCTACTGACTGCCAACATTTTTATTGTGCAATCCTTATTGTTCTAATTCATATTACATACATATATTCAATTAAAATACTGTATACAGAAAGTTGCAAGTCCTTAGTGTCATTAATATTGGAGGAATGCTATGCTTACATACCCTTGTCTTAACATGTAAAGTTACCACTTAATTTATATGTTAATTGAAAACAATAAATCAGAAAGGAATATGCTGGGAAATGTGTTTCCATGCATCACTACAGCGGATGGTTTTTCAGTATATAATGGCCATTAACCTTCCCGGTCACTATTTCATAGGAGTGGTGATTTCCAATGATCTGGCACCATCAAAAACAGCATGCATTATGAGGAAATTAATAAAAAGGAATGTAATAAAAAATGCATTAAACAAAGCTAATGGGCAAATGACTTCTCCAAGAAGTGATTCATCTGGCATGTGCTATCAGTTTGCTGAGGCTGCAGCCCAGTTATGGCTGACATCATCAAAACTGTGTCGAGGGTACCAGCATTTCTACACATTTACTCCTGGAGGTTATTAAGAGTGGAGACAAGACGTACAGGAGAAGAAATGAGTTATGACATGGAGTGCCTTTAGTTATGTTACATAGCGGCACCCACATTCAAATAAGGGAACATTAAAAATAATACAAGCTGTTGGCATTGGTTATCAATATAGCCAGGAGGGGCACTCTTTATTATGATGACAGCTCATTCTGCATCCCTGAATTTGGATTCAGCTGTGTACATGGTTTAGAGGCTTGAAAGGGAGCCCAGACTTGAAGTCCTTCGCCCTTAGGAAGGTCTTTTTTGGCATGGGTTACCTTAGTTCTTTGATTACAGCTCTTGATTTTTAGTAATATTGTAACATGATCCAAAAGAACACGTTTAGTTAATGGAGTTCAGTTTTCTGGCTCCTATCATACTCCATTTGTTGATCCAGAGGGAAAATCTTAGAGCTTTCATTGAACAGACTTAGGTCCCTTCTCTGACCCATATCATTAGAAATTCTAGATGGCAGCAAAGTAATGACAGTATAATGGTTTACTTGGCTTAAAAAATAAGGTATGACAGCAAGTTTGTGGAGGATACCGACGCATCACCATAAATCTTAATCTTCATATTATTCATGTTAAAAGAAATCCATCAGATATAATTCAGGTTCAAAACTGCTGACACTGTTAGATAGCTGTTAGGTCAAGGAGACACATGGTACCTTTTATATATCTGTTCATGCATCCAGAACATAAAAAATTATTTTATTCTCCAGTGAAAAGTGTGTAAGAGGCTTTCCCAAGTTCTTGATCTGCTGCAAGCAGGAATACTTTCTAACTACCCCTCCCATAGAGGAACCTGCTTCAATGACAGTAAGCCAAGTTCCAAGCAAGGTATGGAATTGGAGGAGAATAGGTAGTACAGCCCTCAGAAGAGTAGCAGATTGGGTGCTCAGTCTACTACTGATCGCTCTCCACTGGTTCTAACAATTGGTAGGAATCCGAGCACCCCAAACTCTACTGATCAAAACTTTTAAAATATCTCTTAGACAGGTTAAATGTTTGTAAAAATGGCAATGTCCATTTAAATATGCTATCCAGTATTATATAATAGCAAATTAATATGCTGCTTAAACAGACACAAATACATTGTCTAGTTTGAATGCCCTCCTGTGTTCCAGTGTACTAGTAATGCAGTAATAAATAAAAAAGAATGACCAGCAATGTCAAGTTAGGGAAACTTGAAGTCAACATCATTAAAATCAGGAGTTTGAATGATAGTAATTAACAGTAATGCGTTTGTAAGATTAAGGGTGGGAAAAAAGAGGGAACTCTGTCTTAACATAGCCCTAAACATGATCGTAGAGGGAGCTAATAAAGGGCAATCTGGTACACGGATTCTACTGAACTGTGGCTTATCCTGTTTCTGCATACACCATCATCTTTCATTTGCATAACATTAATTCTAAGTGGAAGAGGACTGTGCTGGGGTGGCAGAACATGCACACGTAACATCAGATGCCGAAATCTGTTCTAGCAAATCATACAATGCACTCCAAGGAAAGCAGATTCATGATTACGCACAGACTGGGAAACCTTTACCATGCACTAGCTGATTATATCAGTATGTTGTTGGATATTTTGCTGTGTCTTTCATGATTTTTATTACAGTATCTATGACTTTTTTTTGTAATATTAGCTAAAACAAGTATTTTGATTACTGTTTCTTTAAAGCAATTGAGATGGAAATAGTATAGATCCAGCTGAATGTGAAATGTTGTTTTGTTATAGTATATGTAAAGTATAATCCGCTACCTAGCTGAATTATACAAGAAGGATGAGTGCTATTGTCACTAATGTTAACACAAGTAATTCCCACATAACAGCGCAGGTAGCTAACTATAGGTGATTTAGCACATCTGCACATATTTAAGAATTCAAAATTGCTATATTATAGGACTAAGAGCTGTGAAATGGGCTATGGATGAAAAAGACATCTTATTTATAGTAGGACCAGACAGTGTAAGTGCTACATTACGTCTAAAATGACCAAATACAAGCGTAATAATGCAGAAAAAAACAGATCAAGGAGCTTTTTGCATAAATTATACTTTCTACTCTATGTAATTTACTTTGCATTCACATTACCTTGGAGGGTACTCACATTAAGATACACAAAAAGACGTCTCTTTACTAAGTCCCTGAAGACTCTTTCTAATTTTCTTTGCTACTGTCACAAACCAGTATCAAGTTTGTACCAACAAATTTGAGATATGTAGAGGGGAAAATAACCCCATTTAGAAGATTTATGGCATATCCTCAGCCTATACCATAAATGCCTTATATATGTGGGTGTCCAATCAAGGGGAAACACTTCCCGGCACCACTTAGTGCTTATTTCGGCAAGACACACTCACATACCCCGCTATAGTATGACCTCCGTACTGTAAAGGGTGTTGCTCAACATCCAGACCAAGTGTCCATATCAAAGCAAAGGAGAAAAATTGTGGCACTCACCCCAATAAACTGTTTAAAAAGCCTTTATTGCAGAGCGGCTCGGTGAAGACGCTGACTAGTAACTGGGCTACAGCCGTTTCAAGCGCATGCGCAGCGCGCTTCCTCAAGTCCCTTGAGGAGGCGCGCTGCGCATGCGGGTGAAACAGCTGTAGCCCAGTCACTAGTCAGCGTCTTCACCGAGACGCTCTGCAATAAAGGCTTTTTAAACTGTTTATTGGGGTGAGTGCCACAATTTTTCTCCTTTGCTCTTATATATGTGGGTACCACCTCCTGCACTCCATCTGCACCTATATAAAGCACCCAAATGCCCTCTGACTTAGATGAAAGTAGATGTGGCTTAGGGAAAAGGTGGCTTGGCTAATATGCACCAAAAAAATTTACCACGTGGCTTAAAAAGCTTTTAACGTTTTTAAATAGATTGAAAAACATGATGCAACATTTTTGGCTGCTTTTTTGCACCGTAATGGCAAAAAAAAAAAAATCAAGTGTTTTATGCTTTTGGATTATTTTCAGTCATTTATCCATCACAATGAGGGAAAAAAACGGCGTGGACATAGCTGTGTTGTCCATTAAACTTGACACTATTAAATGTAGAAGAGGTAAGGAGAACTACATTCAGATGTTGCTCTGCAGGGGGTTCCCATTGGCATATTACACATACTTTTTTTTTGCATTATAATAATTGAACATGTGGCGTAAACATGTTGGGTACACAATCTGCTTTAAAGTCAGCGAAAAATAAAAAGAAAGCTTCCAGTTGGTCAGCAGACATCAGAAAAGCCTAACTTGGAACAGAGAAATCCTACAAATTCCTTGACCTTTCTGTCTGCAAATATCAGCTGGAAGGTGGTTTAAATGCCATATGCCAGAGTGTGCGGAGGCCTGTTTTCATAATACTGCCATGGATTGGTGTTTAAGAATTGGCAGTCTGTTCATTTTCTGGTTGCAATGCACTATACAGTAAAATGCTTTTATAATCCAGACAATGTGTTAACCTGTGAACAATCAAACATCAAATCTATGCAGAAACATTACAAAACACATTTTATTAGTAGATCTAGCTCTCTGAAACCAGCGGGGCCAATAACATCAGTAATAACTCCCAGGCAGAGGAAGCAAAGGATTGTAAACGGCATACCTGATAAAGCATATGTTCTATTCTATAACGGTACAGCAATGTATTCATCACTACCTGTTTGACAAAATGATCCATTTTAATCTGCATTAATGCATATTTAGCTTATTACACCATACTTTACACACTGCAATTATAGCTACTGTTCAACAAGCTGCCAAGGTTATAAGGGAAATCTGCTCAATGTTATAGAATTAGTTTGTATATTTGGTATGACGTATTCCATTAGCTGGCATGAATCTACCACAAGGCAGTATGGAGACTCCATCAGATGAAGTAGAGCTACAATACTGTTGGGGTAATGTGCCCTACTGGTCTGTGTACACTTCCACTAATGTTGGAAATGATTCCTTTATAGAGGTAAGACTGTTTGCTTCCATGTAGTTTATAACTGGGTGACCATTATATACAGTGTGTATTCAGGGCTATGTAGGTATGCAGATGGCACTGCACTTCTTGTGTGGGTGTTGTGCTGTTTATATTGAGCTTCTGTTTTATGTATTTATGATGAATTAAATAAAGATGCATGCTATTCTATGCCATCTGTGGTTCTGCGCATTTGTATTTAGGTAATCCATATATTTAAAGTCCGATTGAGATATGAATCATAATTGTCGCCTGTGTAGAGGCCACGCCTCCTTTATGTGCAGCTATGCCCCCTCCTGTTCTACCTGGTAAGCATGGCACAGACCCAGCACAAAGTTAAAAATTTTGTGGGAAAAAAAAAAGCATGACTTTTTGTCTTTGCCAGGTGCAGCTGTTATGACTGAAGCCGCACCAGGGAGTGGAGTCTAAGGGGCCGCTGGTCTTCACCAGTGCCCACTGCAAGGCCGGATGGACTTGCTGCAGCAGGCACCCCTAGCTTGGCCAGCTAGCAGCGGCGGGTGAGGTGCAGCTGGAGGCACGTAGGGCAGGCAAGAACAGAGCAGGACACACGTTTGGAGACGCAGGCAGTAGGAAACAGACAGGACAGATGGTTGGAACCCGCTGGCAGGCTAGAAACATGGACAGGAACCATAGGCAGGAAACATGGAGAGTTGAGACCATACACTATGGGAAGCATGCAGAGACACCAAAGCAAGGGACAGGGCATGCTGGCATATACAGAGGGGTGATTGGTGCACCTGGTATTGCACATTTCAATCTCAGAGAGGAGGCGCGCACCGGAAAAGTAGAGACCAAACAGGAGCGTGGGGCGGTAAGGGACCATATAGGGGGATCGGAGCACAAGTGCATTGGGGACGCCATGTCCGCAACAGGAAGAACAGAGCGGAGAACGGCCACGTCAATAACAGCAGCATTGATATTTATATATGTGATTTGTGGATTTGTGACATTAAGGTGCCATAGACTAAAGCTGGCTGAACCCACCACCCTCAGTGGATTTAGATAACTGATAAAGGTGTACAGTGGCCTCCTGGCTCTCTCCTGACATATGATGTGGGTGGAAATACAAGTGAGACATGTTGGATTTTCACCACTGGTGTCATGTACGTGACTATTCAGACCTCAGCATGGACCTCTGCTTATAAAGTACGGCAGAGACTGCACTTCCATGATTTAGTGCCTGAATTTTTGCCTGTCCTTCTTACCTCTATTCTTGCTTGCTGTTCTTGTACCGTTCTGATATATCCGGTTTCATGTGTATCTGCCTGACCATTCTTTATTGTGTTTGTCTGTCTTATCCCTTTAGTTGTTTTACTTACCTAGCAAAGGGAACATACCCCAGTTGTCACCACCTAGGGTCGAGCCGGCAAGTAGAAAGGGACAGTCTTGAGGGTTCTAGAGCTAGGGCTCCCATTGTCTATGCATCCCTGTATTCCATCCAGGTTGCCTTACAACTGTGAGGTATAAGCCCAGGGCCGCCATCAGGAATTTCGGGGCCCCATACAACCAAAGTGTCTGGGCCCCCCACATTAATAAAAAAAAAAATAGTGTGTTCGCCCCACGCCTTGCTGGGAGGTATAATTTGATTCCGATCAATTCTAGAGAACTGGCTCATATTCCCCATTTTCCCCAGTGGCTTAAAATGTAACCTCTGTTATACAGTTATAAAATTGTAGAAACTAAATGTGAACAAGGTGCAATGTAAATGTCCCCATACAGACACTTACTTGTATAGCCGTCTCTTGTGCTCTGTATGCAGTGCGTTATATTCACCCCTGCAACGTACAATTTATAGCGTGTCTACAAGCCCAGCGGGGCTCATTATGATGGAGACTACAACATACAAGAGTGGGGTAGGGGTTCCCCTGTATTCAGAATGCTGTTGAGTACTAGGCAATGCCCCGTTTGGGGTTATTGAATTTCGAGGGTCTGGGGGGCTGTTTGATTTGTATATGTTCACCAATAATAATGCCCCCAGAGGTGCCCCCATATACTAATAATGCCCCCAGAGGTGCCCCCATACACTAATAATGCCCCCAGAGGTGCCCCCATACACTAATAATGCCCCCAGAGGTGCCCCCATACACTAATAATGCCCCCAGAGGTGCCCCCATACACTAATAATGCCCCCAGAGGTGCCCCCATATACTAATAATGCCCCCAGAGGTGCCCCCATATACTAATAATGCCCCCAGAGGTGCCCCCCATGAACTAATAATGCCCCCAGAGGTGCCCCCCATGAACTAATAATGCCCCCAGAGGTGCCCCCATATACTAATAATGCCCCCAGAGGTGCCCCCATATACTAATAATGCCCCCAGAGGTGCCCCCCAAGAACTAATAATGCCCCCAGAGGTGCCCCCATATACTAATAATGCCCCCAGAGGTGCCCCCATATACTAATAATGCCCCCAGAGGTGCCCCCATATACTAATAATGCCCCCAGAGGTGCCCCCCAAGAACTAATAATGCCCCCAGAGGTGCCCCCATATACTAATAATGCCCCCAGAGGTGCCCCCATATACTAATAATGCCCCCAGAGGTGCCCCCATATACTAATAATGCCCCCAGAGGTGCCCCCATACACTAATAATGCCCCCAGAGGTGCCCCCATATACTAATAATGCCCCCAGAGGTGCCCCCATATACTAATAATGCCCCCAGAGGTGCCCCCATGAACTAATAATGCCCCCAGAGGTGCCCCCATACACTAATAATGCCCCCAGAGGTGCCCCCATACACTAATAATGCCCCCAGAGGTGCCCCCATACACTAATAATGCCCCCAGAGGTGCCCCCATATACTAATAATGCCCCCAGAGGTGCCCCCATATACTAATAATGCCCCCGGAGGTGCCCCCATATACTAATAATGCCCCCAGAGGTGCCCCCATACACTAATAATGCCCCCAGAGGTGCCCCCATGAACTAATAATGCCCCCAGAGTTGCCCCCATACACTAATAATGCCCCCAGAGGTGCCCCCATACACTAATAATGCCCCCAGAGGTGCCCCCATACACTAATAATGCCCCCAGAGGTGCCCCCATATACTAATAATGCCCCCAGAGGTGCCCCCATATACTAATAATGCCCCCAGAGGTGCCCCCATATACTAATAATGCCCCCAGAGGTGCCCCCATTCACTAATAATGCCCCCAGTGGTGCCCCCATGAGATAATAATGCCTCCAGAGGTGCCCCCATGAGCTAATAATGCCCCTAGAGGTGCCCCCATATACTAATAATGCCCCCAGAGGTGCCCCCATATACTAATAATGCCCCCAGAGGTGCCCCCCATGAACTAATAATGCCCCCATATGCTAATAATGCCCCCAGAGGTGCCCCCATATGCTAATAATGCCCCCAGAGGTGCCCCCATACACTAATAATGCCCCCAGAGGTGCCCCCCTCGAACTAATAATGCCCCCAGAGGTGCCCCTAAAAAAACAAACATCCTACTCACCTAATCCGCGCTGTGCAGGCAGCAGCTCTTCCTCCTCTTCGGGCTCCATCTTGCGAGCCGCAGGGACGGGACTTCCGGCAGGCGTGATGACGTCACATGATCACGCCTGCCGGAGAGGTCACGGCCCGGCCTCCCATAGGCTGCTGGTATGAAGTGCCGGCAGCCAGGCCTGTATTTAGAGTTTATGCTGCCCTAGGCACTTTGCACGCTGAGGTGCCCCCCCCCCATTACTGTACATGCATGGTATATACCCTGGCACTTGGGTGCCGCTCTGCTTGATGCCCGCTATTCTCATCAAACAGACGTGATGGAGGAAGGAAGGAGGCCGGGGACGTCTTAGTTCGGGGGCCGCTTCTGTCCAGTGTCGGACTGGGGCACCTGGGGCCACCAATATAGAACCAGTGAGACACGACATGCTGACCCGCTCCTTTCCTGAATTCATCTGTATCTGTGACAAATCCCTACATTTATACAGCTCTCAGGGTATGCTGGGAGTTGTAGTCTCTGAGAGGACAACCCTATAATAAATCACTGTGTGCAGAGTCTCCTGGTGGCTGCAATCTGTGGGTGACAACCATCAGCCCTGAAGGTCCAGCAATACATCTGTCTAAACTGTACTACAACTCCCAGCATACTCTGAGGGCTGCAGACTGTCAGTACATGCTGGGAGTTGTAGTGCCTGCAGCTGTTGTAGTTGGGTCCTATACACTGGATGCTTTGTGGCATATAAGAATACAAAGATCTGTGGGGGCTCAGTGCAGGGAGGTGACCCCAGAACATCACTAATAGGGGATAGGGGGAGATGGTTTTGTTCTGTCCCCTATTAGTGATGTTCTGGGGTCACTTCCCTGCACTGAGCCCCCACAGATCTATGTATTCTTATATGCTACAAAGCATCCAGTGTATAATGCACCTAGGACCCAACTACAACAGCTGCAGGCACTACAACTCCCAGCATTTACTGACAGTCTGCAGCCCTCAGCATATGCTGGGAGTTGTAGTGCCTGCGGCTGTTGTAGTTGGGTCCTAGTTTAAAAGTTTGCGCTAGTGTACTGTAGTGACTGCGGGGCTGTGTCAGTACACTACTGCAAACAATACACTGACCCATTTAGACCCCAATGGTACACAGGCTCTGCACACTATAGAAGTGATTACAGTGCAGTTACTAATGACTCACCGGTGACGTCTTCTCCGATTGCCGTCGCTTCTTGCTTTCTTCTCCATCTGGCGCAGCAATCATGAAGACTTCTCCGACCACAACTAGTCTGCAAGCAGGCAGCTGGGGGTGACTGGGGAAGGGAGGCAGCTGGGTGTGCCAGGGGAAGCCGCTGGGGTGAAGGGGAGAAGCTGGGGTGACAGGGGGAAGGAGAGCAGCTGGGGTGACGGGGAGCAGCTAGGGGTGGCAGGGGGAGAATCTGGGGAGGCAGAGGGAGCAGCTGGGGGCAGGGGGAGTAGATGGGGGCAGGAGGAGGAGCAGATGGGGGGCAGGGGGAGCAGCTGGGGTGAGAGGGGCAGGGGTAGTAGATGGGGGCAGGGGGAGCAGCTGGGGGGGCAGAGGAAGCAATGTGGGGCAGAGGGATCAGCTCGGGGGCAGCAGCTGGGGTGGCAGGGGGAGTAGATGGGGGGCAGGAGGAGCAGCTGGGGTGGCAGGCAGGGGGAGCAGATAGGTGGCAGCTAGGGTGGCAGGGAGAAGATTGGGCAGCTGGAGTGGCAGGGGGAGAAGATGGGGGACAGGCGGAGGAGCAGATGGGGCAGGGGGAGAAGATGGGGGGCAGGAGGAGCAGCTGGGGGGCAGGGAGAGCAGCTGGAGGTGCTGGTGGAGAGGCTAGGGGGTGCAGGAGGAGAGGCTGGGGGGTGCTGACAGAGAGGCTGGGGGGTGCTGACAGAGAGGCTGGGGGGGTGCTGACGGAAAGGCTGGGGGAGAGGCTGGGGGTGCAGGAGGGTAGGCTAGGGGGAGAGGTTGTGGGGTGCAGGAGGAGAGGCTTTGGGGTGCAGGAGGAGAGGCTGTGGGGTGCAGGAGGAGAGGCTGTGGGGTGCAGGAGGAGAGGCTGGAGGAGAGGCTGGGGGTGCAGGAGAAGAGGCTGTGAGAGCGGCTGTGGGGTGCAGGAGGAGAGGCTGAGGGGTGCAGGAGAAGAGGCTGGGTGAGGCTGTGGGGTGCAGGAGGAGAGGCTGTGGGGTGCAGGAGAAGAGGCTGGGGGAGAGGCTGTGGGGTGCAGGAGGAGAGGCTGGGGGTGCAGGAGGAGAGGCTGGGGGGTGCAGGAGGAGAGGCTGGGGGAGAGGCTGGGGGGTGCAGGAGGAGAGGCTGGGGGAGAGGCTGGGGGGTGCAGGAGGAGAGGCTGGGGGTTGCAGGAGGAGAGGCTGGGGGGTGCAGGAGGAGAGGCTGGAGGGGGGGTACAAGAGGAGAGGCTGGAGAGGGGGTACAAGAGGAGAGGCTGGAGAGGGGGTACAAGAGGAGAGGCTGGAGGGGGGGTACAAGAGGAGAGGCTGGAGGGGGGGTACAAGAGGAGAGGCTGGAGGGGGGTACAAGAGGAGAGGCTGGAGGGGGGGTACAGGAGGAGAGGCTGGAGGGGGGGTACAGGAGGAGAGGCTGGAGGGGGGGTACAGGAGGAGAGGCTGGAGGGGGGGTACAGGAGGAGAGGCTGGAGGGGGGGTACAGGAGGAGAGGCTGGAGGGGGGGTACAGGAGGAGAGGCTGGAGGGGGGGTACAGGAGGAGAGGCTGGAGGGGGGGTACAGGAGGAGAGGCTGGAAGGGGGTACAGGAGGAGAGACTGGAAGGGGGTACAGGAGGAGAGACTGGAAGGGGGTGCAGGAGGAGAGGCTGGAGGGGGGGTACAGGAGGGGGGTACAGGAGGAGAGGCTGGAAGGGGGTACAGGAGGAGAGGCTGGAGGGGGGGGTACAGGAAGAGAGGCTGGAGGGGGGGGGTACAGGAAGAGAGGCTGGAGGGGGGGGTACAGGAAGAGAGGCTGGGGGAAGAGGGAGCGGCCGGGGGAGCCAGGGGAGCAGAGGGAGCAGAGGCAGGTGAGGGAGCAGAGGCAGGTGAGGCAGGTCCCCCCTTCCCATGCTGCGTTGGTCCGGTGAGCTTCCGGCACACGCTGCCTCTATCACTGGCCGGAAGCTCACAGCTGCAGCCCCGCGGTCCAGGAACTTCTCTCCTGCTGGGCGCGATGACGTCACGTGCGCCGCTGCCGAGCAGGAGAGAAGGACCGCAGGGCTGCAGCTGTGAGCTTCCGGCCAGTGATAGAGGCACGGTGTGCCGGAAGCTCACCGGACCGAAGCGGCACAACCCCCCCCCCCCCCCAGGTGGCAAGGGGGGCCGTGCGGGCCCCCCTAGCGTAGCGGTCGGGGTGGGGGGGTAGCGGTCGGGGTGGGGAGGTAGCGGTCGGGCGGGAGGCGGCGGGCCCGCCGGGCCCCCCCCCATGTCTCTTAAGGGTCCGGGCCCCATACGGCAGTACCGGTTGTACTGCCCTATCGGCGGCCCTGTATAAGCCAGTGCAGTAGCTGTCTACTGTGGCTTACTTGGAGAGCATATAAACCTTCAGCAATGACAAACATTGATGTGAGATAACTTTCAGCTTAATAAACGTTCGACACAGTTATTAAATATGTATGGCCATCTCAAGAAATCCCACTTGGGGATACTATAAATATTGCCAGCAGTCATACAATAGGTGTTTTACTTTGAAAAACTGAGCTGGAAATGTAACACATGGCCAAATTATAGTGTGCCAACTAATAGATGGTCTAAACTTTATCTAGGCAGCCTGAGCCACTATGATAAACCTGGCACATGTTTAGGCTCTCTACTCTACTGTAAGTATTCCAAGAATTAAACAGCATTAGTAAATCTGCTGATATATACTTTGATGTTTGTCTTCTTTTCTTGATCCCCTAACTGCGGCCTTAATAAAACCTATAGAGAGTTTTCTAAGCAGGGTTGTACATGTGTCCTTTTATCACAAATGGAAAGAAATTGACAAGATGTTGCAACCCCTTTAAGGGTCATAATTCCTAAGCATTTTTACTCTATCAATTTATCTTGTTTCTCCTTTAGATTGTACATTTACAAGCCTTAAATCTAAATTATACAGCGTGTGTTCGGTGTATATTTCTGCTCTCTCTGCCAGGACATATTTTAGATGCAGATGTTAATGTGCACATATGACAATGTGACCGTTGACATGTATGAGCCATATATATATTTATATCCACAACTCGACATGAGTTACTTAAACCATTAATTCTACAGGCAACATCCATAGCAACTCGTGTGTGACTGCGTTATGAAAGAAATGAGAGGAATATGTGCTTCTAGTTCTATGCAGGAACCATCTGTTCTATTTTTCTTAAAACTTAGCCGCAAATCTGTCAGTAAAACTGTTATCCCTTCCCGAGAGAACATTGCATAGTTATTTCAGATGTAAGTGTGACTGTTTTCTACTTTAAAATATGCTTTACAAATTCAGATGGTAGATGCTTATTAAATGCACTGCAAGTCAGCGATCTCTCTGATCTTTCCTTATGTTGTCTAGTTAGTCATCCTACTAATGTTCTTACAAAATATCATTGTTCTGAAAGTATTTCCTACCAGCCACAGTAAATCAAGGATATGCTACGGATGAAAACACACAGAAATGGATAGGCCGAAACACTGAGAACAGTTCAAGAATGATAAATAATAGTGTGGCTTATTGAGGATATTTGAGAATTTTATACCCAAAGCCAAAGGCAATATTTTTAGCAATGGAAACACATTGCATGAAAATAACAATGAATCAATATAAGTGATTGTAACTAGAAGGGATTTTCAATAACTGCTGTATTCCATATAACATGCCCCAAAACTTAAGAGAAAACCCATGTGAAAAAAGAAGCTGGGTCCAACTCCCCCCCCCCCCCCCCCCAGTAACCAGCTGACATACAGGATGTACATGTAGTCTGACCAAATGTAGTACCATATTGCGTCTATTTAAAAGACTGAGTGATCATGAAATGCATGGTTCCGTACTGTATGTATCAGATCAACAACCATTTCTAGAAGCATTCTGATCTGGATCTTAGAAGATTGTCCCAGGCAGAGGACCACCTTTATAATAGGATACATAGAAAGGGGTTGTCTTAAAGGGTATTTCCGACTCCCTAATTATTGTGTTAATATTCCTTAAAGACTGATGTTTCTAAATAATGAGGCCAATCAACAGATGTAGAAGGATTAGTTTAGTATGTTATAGAGGAGATACTAAGCAAATTGATATATGGTTTTGTAGGGAAAAAAATCAGGAAAACCTTTAATTTTTTTATCTAAATTCCTGCTCAGTGACTGACAGCTGTCACTATACACTGAGAAGGCTGTCAATCATAGTAGAACTGTCCTCTGGACTTCTAAGCCCAGGAAGTGCAGAGGCTTAGGAGTCCAGTAAGTATTTTTTCCCAGTATGATTAAGCATAGAGATAGTGGTCAGTCACTAAGTAGGCCTACCCTCTAAACTCCAAGAACTATAGTGCAAGACTTTTTCATATGGTTTGCACCCTGGGGTACATATGGTAACCTTAGGGCTCTAGTAATACCATATATACCCCAGGTTGGAAAACATATGGAAAAGTCTTGCACTATACCCACTGATGCTTCCCAATGATTTTGGGAGGAAACACTTCTGAGCTTGAACATAGAGACACGATGTAGGGGCACAAGAGCAGTCAGTCTGCAGGGTTTCCGCCTATAAAAACAAGAGCTCTGATAAGGGAAAGAAGCAGGGAGAACTTAAGGGATAGAGCTTAACCTGGAGACGATTATTTTGGAGGTGATGCACTGAAACACGTATCCAGATGGATGCAACCGACTAAAAGAATCCTGCTGCCCCGACTGCCTCGCAAGGAAATAGAGAAGATAAGAAAACTTTTAAGTGGTGAATGTACATTAAGATACTTCAATATCTATTAATATTTAATTGCACTTTTCTGGCATATGGGAGAACTGTTTACAAAATTGCCCCAACTTTTGCACATGGGCTAGTGTGCAATATGACAGATTGGTACATGGTCGCTTTCATTGCATGATGGTATTGTACTAGTAAATCTTGATTTCAACTTTTGTATGGAGACTTTTAAATGCAAACATTAAGGGTATAAACCCACACACCGTATACGCAGCAGATACGCAACAAATACGCAGCAGATTTGTTGGTACAGATTTGATGCTGTGTTCAGTTATTTAGATCTAATCTGCTGCGAGTTTGCTGCGAGTTTGCTGCGAGTTTGCTGCGAGTTTGCTGCGTATTGCAGCAGTAAATACGCTGCATATACGGTGTGTGGGTTTATACCCTTAAAGTTATATTTGATAGGGAGGAATTTTTGTGAAATATTATTTTAAACAAAACAGTCCATGAACAGGTGAAAAATAACATCTGTATTGTGCAAAAGCAGGTCATAAATAATGAGCATGGCAATAATTTGGTTGGTTGTACTCCAAATGACATGTGTTATTCTATACATTAAGTACACTTCCGGGCAACTTCCTATTCACTTTAATAGAACACATTATTATATTGAAAATATTTAGTATTACTACCTACTACATATTTTTACCTCAAAATTACAGTCACTTTTTACTTTTTTTTTTTTTTGGCGTGTGAACATAGCCTAAGGCTGTATTGACACATCATATTGGTGCAGTTTTACACAGCAAGGATGGTACGTGAGAAGGTAGAACTTACAAACCCTTATCAATCTACAGTAAATCAATTTAGTAATTGACAAATTCCTGAGTTTAGTCCTATGAGAGATTTGGGATTCAATACTACTGATGTGTGCAGCTTTCTGAATGGGTTTACTTCTCCCACTTGTATACTGTATCAAACATTCAATACATTTCTAGATGTGTAAATATTTTTCATACAGTATAAAAGCGATACTATTAGCAAGTGGGTGACAACTAAGTGCGGAAAGCAGTCCCAATGTAGCACCATATTTAAGAGGTTTTCCAAAGAAAGGAAATATTTCTCCCCAGTTTATGTCTGATGCAGCTTCTTTCAACTTTTCCTTTTCTCCCTTAGGCAAATCAGTTGCACAGACTGAACTAATCTCCACAATAAGCCACCTCTTTGATTATAATTCCCAGTAAAGCACCACTGTGCCAGCCTGAAGGTTCATTTAAATACTTTGCCATAATGTAAACTTGCTGGCATGTCTCGGGAAAGCTTGATCCAGAGAATGTTTTTCAAGGTCATGGTGTAGATGGATATTAAGATAAGGTATAGCAGCTGTATAACTTGGACAAATCCTATAGTAGATTTCGGTGCTAATGTGATATACGTTTACATGTGATGGCAATAAAATAGGAAAACGCTTGCATAAAATACAAATAAAATGATAACATCTCTTTTACATCTGGAATAATTACATAAAACACATGGATTCCACTCTCTAACATTTCACATTGCTGAAATTGTATGTAAAATATTTGCTTTAACTCCTTAACAACCAAACCAATTCTGGAATTTAAGTAAATTCAAGTGGGTCGTCACCACTGAATACATCTCAATAAAAGAATTCAGAACATACCCTTCTTGCCTGTAACTGTAATTTTATTTTCTTGTTATTTATGTCAACATTGACACTAACTTTATTGTTTTGGTCATTATGATCGTGCTGAAACCATTTTTTGCATTTTTTTTCTATTGTAAGTTTAACTTTGCATTTTTTTTTTAAATCTCACTAAGGGGGCCTTGTGGTTGTGGGCAGCATAGTGGCTCAGTGGTTAGTACTGTGTTAGCCCTCCTGGTACTCCGATTTCATCCCCCTACGCTTTAGCATTTCAGCAGCAGCTAGTGTTACCCATTCATTGCTGCTGCTGTTTCTTGCATTTCTACTAACACAGCAACTTACAAACCCAGTCCATCAGTAACCTCTTCTCCCCTCCACATGCCATCTATTGTACTGTACTATGCAAATAATTCCCTAGCTCAGTCAGCCTGTTTAGTGCAGTTTCACACTATCACATGACATAGCAGCAAGGCCTAAGTGTTGGGCTGTTCTGTTACTAGCTAAGAAACTATGGAAGGAGAGATTCAGAAATAGCTGTGCGCCATGAAGGGAGCTCCCAAGGGGATCAATAATAGCAGTAAGAGCATTAAAATTGCCCTGTCACCAGTCTGAAAAGTTAATCCAACAAAACAGGCAGGTTTTTAGAAATCTTTTGAAATAACTTTTGCAGGAACTGTACACTTTAAAGACTTTAAGCAGAAACAAATGTTTCCCCTAATGTGAACCTTATATAAAGACTCTATCTCATAATATGGATGTTTGCACTATTTAGATTGCATATGGCATCATACTATGATTTCTAACATTTTCTTTCCTGTAGTATTGTTCCATCTCAATGTTTTATAGAGAATATGATTCACACAGACACACTCTTTAAAGATGTCAGCCAGTACACTCATTTAAAGAGTGGCATTCAAGCCCTACACAGCATAAACAAGTCATAATTGGCAATACTCAGTATAGCTCTTCCTCCTATCTTAAGTCTCTGACATAAGATATTAGACCTTGGGAAATATCATGTGTTGCCTTCAGTAAATAAGATTTCAGAAAAATAAGATGCTTCAGAATGAATTTAACATTTACAACAAAGCTATAAATGTAAATGTGGCTGTTGTATAAATATACTACCTCCTTATTCTGTACATATTTACTATGAAATCTTATTTCTACCTTTTAATGCTTATTTCCACAAAAATTAATAAATAAATAAGACTTGACCCCCATATCCCCTGCATGTCATCTCTCAGGCTGCAATAAAAGTGACTTGTGAGGAGCTCTTGAGGTGTGAAACTGCTGGAGTGGCCCCTCTGCCTGTCTGACATGGAGGTTACCACCATGGTCAGCACTGCATTTCCTTTCAAGACCTGCAGAATATGGGTTCTGCATTATCAGATTTGTTATGGAAATCATCTTGTAATTTTAGATGCTAATGTAGTGGGCTAAATATGTGTCATATGTCATTGTGCAGAGGGGATCTAGTCCACGATATTTTACCAATAATTCCTGCCACAGGGAAATAAATTAAGTTGTGAGGGATGTTCTCTTGTTACTCTATACCAGTGGTGGCCTGAATGAAGTAATCCCTGGCCCTTTACTAGGTAAATTACTGACATTTTTAAACTTTCTTGGAACTCCCAAGCAGAAAAATAACTACCACTAAAGCAGCTATATTGACTGCTACAAGGCCCGCTGCTCCTGCTACACACTAGGCCCCCCGGGCCATCTTAATTTGCAGCTCCAAGCAGGCCTTCAGGGCTCTGCATATATCCCTTTAAAGGAGAAGTCTGGCAAATTTTTTTATTAAAGTATTGTATTGCCCCCTAAAAGTTATACATATCACCAATATACACTTATTATGGGAAATGCTTATAAAGTGCTTTTTTTCACGCACTTACTACTGCATCAAGGCTTCACTTCCTGGATAAAGTGGTGATGTCACGACCCGACTCCCAGAGCTGTGCGGGCTGTGGTTGCTGAAGAGAATTATGGCAGGGGGACACTGAGGGACACAGGGCACTGGAGGGACACTGGGCATCCCTCTGCCATCATCCTCTCCAGCAGCCAAAGCCTGCACAGCTCTGGGAGTCGGGTCGTGACATCACCATTTTATCCAGGAAGTGAAGCCTTGTTGCAGTAGTAAGTGCAGGGAGGAAAAAAACTTTTGGGGGGCAATACAATACTCTAAAAAAAAAAAAAAAAAAAAAAAATGCCGGACTTCCTTTAACTGCAAGTGCTCCTGATGAGCACTAGCAGTTAAATGTTAAAGGTTATGACTGTACTTGATGGGCTTGTGGTCAGTCAAATGGGGGGCCCAATCAAATGTTTGCTATAGGGCCAAGTCATTTCTAGTTACACCCCTGCTCCCAAGTCACAAGAGAACACACTTCATTACTAATAAAACTTTGATGGCATGAGTAGGAAGTATCAAAAGAATAAAATTTGCATTAATGGACATATGTCATAATACACGTAAAGGGAAAAGGCTACAACAAACATCTATGTTGTTCTTGGTAATAAGCAGATATCAGTATACAGCACAGCCATGCTCAATGTAAAAGCTAAAAGTTTTTTTTTAGTTATAATTATATCACAAACCCACTGCAATTCAGGATTTCACAACACTAGCTCTAGAGGGAAAAAGGAAAGAAAAAGAGGGTTTGCAAAATGCATGAGTCTGGAAATTGAGGTTTTGTTGACATTCATGTTTGATGAATAGAGAACATGCAGGCAAGATTTATTCTTTAAACAAACATTGCTGCAGGCTGTATTCCACGCTTCCACCTTATGAGAGGCTGAGAAAAATTAGCTCAGAATCCCAACAGGTTGGATGCAGAAGGAGGATAACACAGTGGATTAGAATACAAGATTTCCATACTGTCTTGATAGGTCTTAGATACTATAGAGTTACACAGTTGCTTTTTTTTTTAAATGATATTTTAGTTTTAGAGAAACAAATATTTTTACAATTGAATGACAATTGTTCTTATAGAAAATATAGTTGACTAGCAATAGAAAACATCACAAACATTCTCCAATGGTCGCTGCACTATTAGGCTATGTTCACATAGCGTAAGAGACCAGCCGTTCCATGACTGGCGTAAGAGACTGCAGTACTGGTCGGATGATCTTTCGGGATGCAGTGTTCTGATGCCGATGCATCCATGCACGCCTGCATCAGAACTTTACACTGCACGCTATGGATCCGCTCACTCCATAGTGTGCACTGACATGGTTTACTGCGGCCGCTATTCAATGAATAGAGGCTGCAGAAAACTGACATGTCAGTTGTTTGCGGCGCCGCTAGGGATCCCGGCCGGAGCATATACTATGTGTATATGCTCCAGCCAGGATCCCATACAAGACAAAGCAATGTATATTTCCGTAAAAAGTACGGCCGTTGTTTCCGATTTCAACAACGGCCATGCTTTTACGAAAATATACGTTGTGGTAACATAGTCTAAAGCAGGATAATAAGTAATATTTTCTACTTAACGTCTTAGAATTCTATCAGGAAGGAAACCTTGCCTGCATAGATTTATTAGGGACATCTATGTTAAAAGAACTGTGTGATTTTTTTTACATAATGCCTCGGTATAAAGTAGCTATAAAAATTGCTAAAAAATTGCAAACCCAACACACACCAGCTAAATGAAGGCCGAAATAAAACTCTCTTGCTGCCATCCAGTTAAGGCTATGTTCACACGACGTACATTTTATGAAAAGAACAGTCATTGTTTTCATTTAAAACAACGACTATTTTTTTCCTAATGTAATGATTTGCATTTTCATTTGAACGATCAAGTCATTTTTTTCTAGCCAATGTCCATAGACTTCCATGAAATTTTAATTTAAAACAACTGCTGTTTTCTTATTCTGAAAATAAAAGCTGTTGTTTTCAGTGCCAAATAACAGTCGTTGTTTATATGTTGAGTGAACATAGCCTAAAGATTATAGATTAGTTGGTCACATATTACAAATGGGTCACTAAAATGCTGGGAGAAAAGAGTTTAAAGAGTAACTTTCATTAACCCATAGCCGCACCATGCAGTTATAGTACGTCCTGGCAGGAGGTTAGTTTCCGCACCAGGACGTACTATAACTTCCCGGCTCCCGGTGCTCACTGTTTATGTAAACAGTGACCGGGAGCTGAAACTAAACTGTCAGCTGATAGCTGACAGTTTAGTGAAGCCGTTCCTGGACCCCCAGCAGGGGTCCAGGAAAGGCAATCACCGGCATCAGGGGATCGGTAACGATCCACTGATGATGGTGCACAGTCAGCAGTAACCCCCGGGTCCCGGTCTCTGCTGAGGTCCGGGACCGGGGGAAGCTGGGGCAGAGATCCCTCCCTCTCCTCCTCCCCTGCCTCTGATGACCCCCCCACCACCACGATCGGAGCCCCCCCCCCGCACTTGATCGGCGCCCCCCCTCCCCCCGCGATTCCCACGGCCCCCCCGCGATTCCCGCGGCCCCCCCGAGATCGGCACCCCCGTCCGCGGTAGCCACGCCCCCACCCGCGATAGCCACGCCCCCTGGTCCCGGGACTCACCCTGAGCTCAGGGATCCAGGGACGGCCTCCTCCTGGGAAGCATGTGACCAGCGTTTGTCCAATGACGCTGGTCACATTGCTTCTCTGTACTGTGATTGACAGCTCTGTGATCAGAGCTGTCAATCACAGTGTCTGACAGTGAGGACCAGAGGCTGGATGCAGGGTCTGATCCCCCACTAGCTGAATGCTATGTGAGGAGATCAGAGCCTGCATCCACATAGTGTATACACAAAACACACACACATAATAAATACCCCCTACCCGTTAGTAATCGTTAGTCAGTGTCCGTTAGTAACCGTCAGTCAGTGTCTGTTAGTAAGTGTCAGTCAGTGTGCATTAGTAAGCATCAGTCAGTGTCTGTTAGTAAGCGTCAGCCAGCAATCGTTAGTCAGTGTCCATTAGTAAGCGTCAGTCAGTGTCCGTTAGTAATCGTTAGTCAGTGTCCGTTAGTAAGCGTCAGTCAGTGTCCTTTAGTAAGCGTCAGTCAGTGTCCGTTAGTGTCAGTCAGCGTGCATTAGTAAGCACCAGTCAGTGTCTGTTAGTAAGCGTCAGCCAGCGTCCGTTAGTAATCGTTAGTCAGTGTCCGTTAGTAAGCGTCAGTGTCCGTTAGTAATCGTTAGTCAGTGTCCGTTAGTAAGTGTCAGTCAGTGTCCGTTAGTAATCATTAGTCAGTGTCCGTTAGTAAGCGTCAGTCAGCATCCGTTAGTAAGTGTCAGTCAGCGTGCATTAGTAAGCGCCAGTCAGTGTTTGTTAGTAAGCATCAGTCAGCGTCCGTTAGTAACCGCCAGTGTCTGTTAGTTTGCATCAACGTCCGTTAGTGTCAGTGTCTGTTAGTGTAATTCAGCGTCCGTTAATAAACATCAGCCTTCGTTAGTGTCAGTAAACGTCGTTGCATTTACTGCTACAGTAGGAGTGCACACACAGACAGAGGTGCTCCTTCTCTTCTGAGCCGTGTTGTGCGTCCGTACAATTTTTTACGTTCACAAATTGGGTATTTTCTTACTCAGGAGAAATTGCTTTACAAATTTTGGGGGGATTTTGCTTCTCCAAGCTTTTTGGAATTTGGAAAATTTGGGGTTTCACTAACGTGTAAGTGTGAAAAATGTGATTTTTAATGTTCATGGGCCCCTTTTGCAAAAAACTGTGAAAAACTTGTGGGGTCAAAATGCCCACTGTACCCCTTGTTACGTTCCTTAAGGGGTGTAGTTTTCAAATTGGGGTCACTTGTGGGGGGTTCCCACTGTCTCAACACTAGTGGGGCTCTGTAACTGTAACATGGTCTCCTACATTTATTCCAGCCAAATCCACGCTCCAAAATCCAAAGAGTGCTCCCTCTCTTCTGAGCCATGTTGTGCGCTTGTGCAACACTTTATGTCCACAAATGGGGTATTAACAAAAACTGCAGATTCAGAGGAATAAATGTTTTATTACATTTTACTTTTTATAGCTGGTTTGGTATGAAAAAAATAGGATTGAATTGGGATCTCTGCAAAGAAAGTGGAAATTTTTACTTTCCACACTTTCTTTGAAGTTATTCCTGTGAAATGCGTAAAGGGTTAAAAAACTGTATGAATGTCAATTTGAATACTTGAAAGGGTGAAGATTTCAAAATGGGGTGAATTATGGGCGTTTTCTAGTAAACAGGCCTCTAGAATATGCTTCAAAACTGATCTGGTCCCTAAAAAGTTTAAATTAAGTTTAAATTTTCACAAAAATTTTGAAAGTTGCTACTAAACAATTACGTCTCTAAAATCCCCAAAAAAAGTTAAAGCATGTTCACCAAATGCTGCCAATATAAAGTAGACTTGTTATAGACATGAATTAATCAATAATTTATGTGGTATAACTATCTTCCTTATTGGCAGAAACTTTCAAATTTAGAGAAATGCAATAATTTTTACATTTTTCACAACATTTTGGAGTTTTTCACAAAAAAACGCTAAAGGTATCGATCCAAATTTACCACTAACATAAAGTAGAATATGTCACGAAAAAACAATCTTGGAATCACAAGGATTGATAAAAGCATTCCAAAGTTACAGAGGCATAAAATGACACATGTCATATTTGAAAAATTTGGCTGTGTCATAAATGCCAAAACTGGCTGTGTCCCCTAAGGGTTAAAAAAAATGTGTCCATGTCACAGCGACCCCCTGTGATACCCCCACTAATTGAAACTTTCGACATGTAACCCACCGATCAAGAGAATTAGCCGAAGAGTGAAATGTACCACTAAGCACTTCTTCCAGCCTGTTCTCCTAATCAATGGAGGTCTCATGGGGAATCAGGAGAACAAGCCGGGAGAAGTGCTCAGTGGAGCATTTCACTCTACAGATCTCAGCAATCTCCATCTTGGCAGCTCCATTATAATTCTATAGGGCTGCTAGACAGAGATGATTGACAACAGGGAAGTGCATTGCCCTGCTTTCTGCTTGTTCTCCTGATCAGTGGGGGTCTCACTGCTGAGCATCGTGCCGCATTTTCCTACTGTCCATCACCTCAGTCCAGGTAGCGCCATGGACATAATGGAGCTGCATAGATCGAGAAGCCTGCGAGCCATGGAGTTAAATGCTTTACCATGCACTTCCTCTATTTGTCTAATCAGTGGGATTCTCAGCAAATCCCCTGCCTTATTAGAAAAAAAGTGCAAAAAAGTCCAATATCATCGTAATATCGTTTTTACTGAACTTCCAAGTATAAAAGGTGCAACGTTTTGACCATAACCAATCTTTTTTCAAATTTTATTGGAATTGTTGCCTAACCAGTGTGCATCCTCTATAAGCTGTATTAGACACTTTTTTATTTGGTGCTGTTGGACATGTCATTGCATGATGTTTCCCTGTGGCCCCTACTCTTTAAGAGGTAGAAATAAAGTGATCATGGGTTACTGACGGTCCTCTTTTTGCTAAGCATATATGCTTGCAACAAACTTCCAGCAGATGTGGTAGGTAAATCTACAATAACTGAATGTAAACATGACTGGAATAAACATAGATCTACCCAAGATTATAAGAAAGGAAATAATATAAGATAAAGACTAGGTGGTCTTTTTTCTTCCAACAATCTTCTATTTTTCTAGATAAGTAAAAGGCAAGGTACATTACATAGGGCATGCTAGGACTAACATATTGTAACTTAGTGCTGTTTTTTGTTTTGTTTGTTTGTAAGATCTCTATCTACTATAAAATACTGAATCTAAGATGTTTGGCTGAAAAGTAAAGTGAATACTAAGTAAACATATTCTAAGTAAATACAGCTGCCATAAAAGTTTAGGTCTTAAACTTGAAGAAAAAATGTAATTCCATTCACTATTACAGCTATTCGACCATCTGAAACTGTATTTCATTAAATTTACATTTAAACTGCTTTTTGCTTTGCCATGAGTCATTGCATTATACTCCCCATGCAAGCTCCAATCACTAAAATGACCCATTATTTACTGTGCAATACAATAAAACAATAAAAGTTAAACTGACATAAGCACATTATCATGGTTATTAAGTCAGGCAGGAAAACCAGAACACTTTCTAATCAATTGTACTTATCAAAATATAGTTACTCTTCAGTTTTTTTTTCTTAAATGAATGTGAACAAAAGCTTACGGGCTAAATACGTTTACCAGATTGTTGTACGTCAGACATCTGTTTCTTCTGCAAATTATGCAATACTCTGCACAATAGCACTTTTTCATGTTACAAAACACTTCAACATAAAAAAAAAACATACACATCATGGTGGAGGGATAAAGAGGAAAAGCTAAAATACTTAGGGTTATATATGTAACATATCTTCCTAAACACTGTCTCTAGATATTAGTGTGCTGTTGATAGAGCTCACTGATTTATCTAAAGGTGTGCAGATTAAAGAAAACCATACAGTAAAGCCCCTATTACAAGCTGTCAGTGCTCATTTGCTCCTCGTTCCCCGCTCGCTACCGGTGCTATTACATGCACCTGGGTGACTGCTGGATCGTTCGGGCGGCCCATAAGAGATAGCAGCGGCCTGCTGCCGCCGCCCCTATATCGTGGAGCGGCGGCAGCAGGTTGTTGCTATCTCAGTCGTTTGTCTTTCAATGACAGACAACGATCAGCTGACACTGTTCATGTTGGCTGATCATTGTCTTCTATTACGCAAGACGCTTATCGGCCGTAACGGCCGATAATCATTTCCAGTAATTGGGCGTTTTGTATATGTCCCTTTAGCTTGTCTTGGAAGTATACCTTGAAAAACAAGAGGGAGTGGGTACCATATTGAGATGTCATTACAGGACAAATGCAGAGTGGAAGCGGAGCACCAGGGAACTAGAAAAGGTAGTAGCTTTCCTGGACAACTATGCATGTTCAGCTCAGCTAAGCATGCATTTTAATATGGAGACTTGTTCATTGCTCTATGTCCATGGCCAGTTCAAGCATTCTCAGTGGATGAGAAATGATGATCAGATTAGATTGGTTTTATCTATTTAAAGGGGTTATCCAGTGCTACAAAAACATGGCCACTTTCCCCCCCTCTTTTGTCTCCAGTTCAGGTGTGGTTTGCAATTAAGCTCCATTTACTTCAATGGAACTGAGTTTGAAACCCCACCCAATCTGGAGACAAGAGAGGGTGAAAAGTGTCCATGCTTTTGTAGCGCTGGATAACCCCTTTAATCACTTCTTAAAGAAACTCATCCCCGACTAGTTAAGGTAGTAAAGCTGGATAACCCTCCTACTATCCACAGACATCTGGCTAAGAGTAAAACATCTGTCCCATGAAGTTATTCCTCTGTTTGCTTCCAAGGCTACAAGTTGTCAGCATACGGCTGCAGAACATGGAAAGGAAGATACTGTAATTAAGGCTTAGTCACTGATAAGGATGCTATTCTTCCCTGAAAATGAAGTTACCACAAAGTGAGAAGTACATGCTTATGTTACACTGCATGGGAAAACAAATTGCTGCTTCCTAATTGAGAATTACTAGAAGATATCTGCTTTTAGCTACAAAGAAAATCTATATGACAAATTTCAGTGAAATTGGTAGACAAAAATGGGTGTATTTTAGGGATTTGCATATACAAATGACTTTTAGGCCTCGTACAAACAGTGTATTTTTAGTTAAGCAAAGGCCCTTGTTGCAGGTTTGCAACAATGGCCATTGTTAAATGACAGCGGCTGATTATATTACAGCATATGGAACCACAGCCGTAGTGTATACACTGCTGCCGGTATTCCATGCAACCGCACAGAAGACTTCCATGTCTATTTTGTATCGCCGCTATTCAGTGTACAGCAGCCACACAAAATAGACTGTGCACACAATGTTAAGTACAGCTCCTAGACGTACTTTACATTATCTGCTATGGCTAATTGGAGTGTGGACACACCTCATGGGCGCGCATTCCAATTAAGATAAAGTGATGTTTACCCAGCCGATACTGTAGTATCAGCCGGGAAAACATTTCAGACAGCAGCTGTTTTATGGCATGGCCGCTGCTTGTGCCATGTGTGAACATGGCCTAATACTGTACTTCTCTTGCTGGGATCTTATGGCCTTTAAAGGCTATAACAATTCAGTGGGAGAACAGGAAACCATGTGCATAACACAGGCCTAGGGTTTGTGTCTGCTGACAGACACCTCTATTATTATCTTATTTGAAAAACTATATACTAAATATTTTGAATAATATATGCAGTTTTTAATGCCATAAATGTTCTGTAGGTTTACTTGTGGCTTACCAAATATTCTTAATGTGGGCAGTACATCCTTGTGCTCTTGTTTCTAGATTTTGGCATGTCATAGAGGCTGCAAGAACTCAACTGAAGTCAATGAAAAGCCTTGCAGCTTACTATAATATCCAATAGGCATCATGGGTCCCTTTGTTGTAACGATCACTGGGGTCATTGGTTTTGGGCATGTACTAAAGCAGTCTTGGTCTATGCCATGTTAGAAAAATGGAAAGGTGGACAGATATTGGTGAAGTATCATCACAATTAAAAGGTATGTGATACCTATGTATAGGGTGTTTAACACTACATTTCAAAGCCTACTGCTTGGCTGGAGGGAAAAAGTTAAGTGAATAATGTTTGTAAAAGTTAGTGAATACATTTGGTAAGCTTAAGAATTATTATTATTAAGTTATTATTATGCCAGGGCAAGTAATGTAAGGTAATGTAATGGAAGGTAATATGAGGTATACTAAGGTCACATCAAAAGGTAAAGATTTTGTGCCGCTTTTATGTAAGTATATTGCACTATATAGTCCACATTCTACTTGTTTTGTTTAGTTATTGAGCATTTGATACATTTGTGAGAAGTCAATTAAAGAAACAGAGCGGCTTGCTGTGTGGAAAGTCTGTGACTCACGCTAGTCTTTGTTAAGCTTCCTAGTCTTTAAAAAAAACGGGCAAAAAGGTTTCCATGGAAACAGCAAACATGATGATTCTCCTTATATACAAATAATTCAATTGCAGATGTCTGTGGTTTGTTTAATTCATTTTCTGTACAGTTTTGCTTTACCTTGTAAAAGTGTTTCCAATGGAGATCTTCAATATGGAGTGTGACTCACCCAATACTGATCCATAGCTTTATGTCTGGCACATCTGATTGACCTTTGGTCCTTTATACAATACAGTTGCATACACAGGGATTCTCTAATGTGTGCTTATTGAAATCTCATTCATTCATTCATTCAAAAATATGTATATAGAGTAGAAAAGATGAGAAATGTCCCACTGGTTTCCTGTGACTCTATCAGCAGAATACAAGCTGCTGTTTAGTCTGTGAAGTAGTGAATAGAAGCTGCTGCAATAAATAGCAATAAATTGACAGTCTTTCCTAAGAAACCCATAGGGAAGCTGTGGGGGGATTCAATTACCCAACGTTCACTGCAGATTTCTTAGTGTGCTATCGTAGCTATCTGTAAACAAAAAAAAAGTACAGTATACTTAAAAAAAAAACACAATGTCAATTCTACAACTGCCACTGACTCAAAGAACTTTTGAGGCTGCCAGGTGAGGTTGGAAAACTCTTCTAATGTTATAGATACTTCTTTGAGATTAGGGATCAGACTGTAGCCCAGACACAGAGTGAGGACACTGTATTGACAGCAGGCAATGTTGTGCTGTAGAACAACCCCTGGGTCCACTTCAATGCTGTGCATATAGTGTTCATTATATAATTCTTTCATAGATATGGGTCACCCTTTTCCAATAGATCTCTTGTGACACCTTTCAGAAAGATGAAGAAGATAGGTAGAAGAACAGACTGCAGAAATTTGTAAAGCTAGCTACTGCATGCTTGTTAGGTGCCACACATACAGGCCACAACACAGACCTTGAAGGGGCATTCTCATCTGATTTACCAAACTGGATTACACAGTTAATGCAAAAATAGAAAAAAATAGAAAAAAAAATACTTGACTTTGATTTTCTGCCTTGCTTTGATATTGCTGCTGCCTCCTCTTGTTTGTCTGTTTATTACTTGTGGCCTTGGATAAGGGCCACCACTTCTGGCAGTGATGGACGCTCTGTGATGGATGCACTAATCTCTCTTTTTTCCTAAGAAAGTGTCCGAGATCTCAGGAGCATGCATTCTACTGCATGTGCTGCAACCCCCAGTCCTGGCCACCTCTCTATAGGGGGAAATCGAAGAGTTAATTATCCATCAATATCCCGGCCCAAATAAGCCAGTATAGGAATGTAACACCTGCAGGAAGGAAAATAAAAATACCCTTTGGGGTTGTCTGAGGATGAAAACAAAAATTAAATATGGCTGGAGGTGGTATTTAAATAAATGTGATCTGCACCCACCCTACTGCTCTGAAAGCTCCCTATCACCACTTACAGGACTGCCCCGCTTAGTCAAATACTGGTTGTAGCAGTGACCCGCCTCAGTCAGCGACTGGTTAAGTGGACAGTCCTAAGGGAAACAATGCATCACTGGAACCGGAACCAGTTAGGAGCAGTGATTAATAGAGACTGGGAGACATCAGAACAGCCACTGCATGAGATCGGAGCAGGTGAGTATGCCTTTTATTTTTACACTCTACATATATATATATATATATATATATATATATATATATATAAGAAAACCCTTTTAATGCAGTATCAGATCGGTTGATTTGCAAAACTTTGTATTTTACTTTGTTTAAAAGAGAAGTCCGGCGATTTCTAAAATGTAACCACTCCCCATGCCCCTGGTAAGCTGCGTTGCCGGCCTTGGGACCCCCACTGGTATCTGAGATCTCCAGCACTGACACGCCATGACCCAGCTGATTGACTGGTCCCTCAACCAGTCAGTGACTGGGGTAGGAAGCCGCTCCAGTCACTGATTTGCTGAGCGGCCAGTCCATCAGCTGGGACAGGCCTTTTCCCCCTGAGTCTTGGCGTCATCACAGCTCAAGGGAAAATGCCTTTCGGCGGGGGTCCCCAGGCCAGTCCCACCACTCACTGCGGGCACGAGGAGAGGTAAGTTCCTACTTGTAATCAATTCCTCTGCTGGCTGCTGCATTTTAGAAATCGCCGGACTTCTCCCATAAATAAGTATTTTAACAGGTTAAATAGCTATTTGTCAATCCTATTTTCTTCATCTGCCAAAATACTTTACTTTTATCTAACAGCTCAGGGACTAACAGAAAGCCAGAGGCATCTATTCCAGTTCATCAAGGGTTGGTTTTGCTCTCAGTTTTCCAACCTGGTTTCATATGAGATTGTCAATAGCGATCATCATATCTCACTGATCCTACAGCATGTTAATAAGCAAACCAGGCGCTGTAATAATATCATTTAGTAACATCCTAGACATATTGATTAACCTACATTACCATAAGCTTGCAATAACTAATAAAGTGTAATGTTACAATAAACTATTTCAAATCACTGGATGAAAAGCAATATAGTTTGTGTTTAGCCTTTTGCTGCAAATCACATAATACATTAACGTACAAACATTACAAAGTTGTACACTTACTGCTGTGAGGGTGTGCCTAGTATAAAGAAGAAGTCATCTCCAAGTGTGCACAGTGCTATTAGGTATTATAGGCATGTGATAAATAAAACTTTACCAAACTCAGTCACGAAAAACTATTTCTGACTAATCATCCTGCACAGTAGGTTGACTGTCAGACATTGAAAAATAACTAGTTGCACAGTAAGTTCTTGGATCTTTTGCCTTGCGGATGTGTCACGATTTTTGGCTTGATAGAAGCGATACGGGCCATTAGAGTTTACTCCAGCCTGGGCAGACGGCTTCTCTGATGCTGCAGGAGCTCAGAAAAAGATAAATAGCAGCAAGGGCTATTTATGATGTTCAGGGTAATGTTCTTGTATAATGACTGCCTGGAAAAGTCTCAGCCTAAGTCCCACAATTCCTTTGGGTCCACTATAATTATGAATCAATCCAGAAACACATTTAGCACTCATAACCTGCATTTGCTCCAATTGTCTGTCATCTTCATCTTTGCCAGTCCAGTATCAGTCACCGCACACAATAGTAACCAGCAGCAGATGCCGTTCAGTTATGAAAACAGATGCAAACTAATTAATGTGTAGTAATGAAATTATTGGGCATACGAAGATAAGCAGCTGTCAATGTCCCATCACCTGTGTTATCATTTGTCACTCTGTCAGGAGAGTGTAAACAGACCACCTCCAGATGGCATCAATACCTTTAGGATATGGAGGAGAATGGATGCTATCAGCCAATGCACCGCTGTTAAGAGCATATCCCTGATAAAATCTATGTACTTTATTCTTTTTACTGTTGTTATTATTTAACACATTTTTAGAACAGTATTATACGTCATGATTTTTGGGTAGCTATGATATTAACACCTTGGTGACATCTACTGAATACAGTATGGATGGCAAATGCATGCAGGGGAAATATGGCACAGGCTCAGGTGCTAAGCCTGTTCTGTAAGCAGCAAGTGTTGGGTGTGTTTTACAACTGACACCCGCCTCCAGCAGCAAAGATTTGGAATTCTTGTAATTCTGGGCATTTAACCCCTTAGATGCTGCCATCATTTGTAACCAGGGCATCTGAGGGGTTATCCAAAAGGATCCAAAAGGTATCACCTTTTATCACCCCCAGAGGGGGTTAAAGGGGTAGTGCGGCGCTAAAAAATTTATTTAAATTTATACAACTTTGTAATGTATGTTATGTCTGTGAATCGCCCCGTTCCCCATGTCCTCCCACCCCCAACCGTGTACCCGGAAGTGTGGTGCATTATACTTTACCTGATCCGTGTCGAGGGCCGTCCGCCATTTTGTGCCAAAGGTCATCTTCAGACGCCCGAATCCCTGCCGACGCCCCCCCCTCCGCCGCGTCACAACTGTGCTCAGCCGCGATTGGCTGAGCACAGTTATGCTCAGCCAATCGCGGCTGAGCAGCTGATGACGCGGCAGGGATTTGGCCGTGCGTCCGAAGATGACCTTTGGCACAAAATTGCGGACGGCCCTCGACACGGATCAGGTAATTTATAATGCACATCACACTTCCACGTACACAGGCGGGGGTGGTGGGACACGGGAAGGGGGCGATTCACAGACATAACATACATTATAAAGTTGTATAACTTTGTAATGTGTGTTATTTTGTGAATAATCATACAATACAACAGCTATTGTTCTGAAATAGCGGTTGTTATTTGCTATTAAATGACAGCCGTCAATTAACAACAGACATCTTTTTGACAGTGTGTGAACATCGCCCCAAATTGTTTTTAAGACTGTAAGGAAAAAAAAACACTCCATTTTTTCCTACTATATGAATAAAAATCTAAACAATAAAAAATAAACATAATTCCCTTTATCCCATCTGGAAATTCTTAATACTGAAAATGTTTAAAACATTACATTGTATAGTATATTCAATATGGTAAACACTATAAAAGGATAATAAAAAATAAAAAAATACCCAGTGCCAGAATCGCTGTTTTTTGGTCACCTTGCCGATGAAAAACACTGAAATAAAATCAAAATGATACCAATAAAAACTGCAGCTCCAATAAATACCAATACCAATAAACATTCACACAGCTCCATTCACAAAAAGATAAAAAAAAAAAGAAAAAAAAAGTTATGGGTGTCAGGGTACAGCAACACAAAAATGTTTGTCCCTAGCTTCTTGAGATAATGATTATATGTACAGAAATGCTTATGGGGGTCTTCCTATCTGAGCGTGTTATCCCCTAGCCAGATCTGTACTACAGTTGAGCTTTGCTTCATACAATATAATGCAATGATTCCGTGTACTGATCTGGTTCTGTACATAAATACTCCAGCAAAGCCAGGGTGGTTTGTTGGTGCCCACTTACTTGGCACCCAGTTCTCAGGTTACATACTCACCAGTCTCCTTCCTTAGCTAAGATCCTGTTATATGTGTTTAATGGGAGCAACACCTACTTTATAAAGGTTGTTCATAAGTGGTTCGCATAGGCAACAGAGACACCTGAGGCCAGAAGACAAGATAGTCTGGGATAAATTTATTGATATTTCATTATCAAACCAAAGAATGGCAACTAAAGTTCATAGAATGAAATAATAATTAAAGCAAATAAGTGGAAAGTGTAGTGCGGCAGCAGTCAGGTGGCTCCAGTATCTGTGGTATGGTTTCATGATGAAATTTGAAGTTCACTTTCCCACTTATCAGGTCCTCTTCTGCAATTATGACTCTATTGTGTTCAGAAGGATGTACATTATGCCCATTGTGTGCGAAAGAACGAGTGTTTCTTTAGAAAGAACAGTTTTGCATACACAGCATTGTATAAATTGTGGCTGTTCATGCAGACTATATTCTAAAAGTATCTATTCCTCCTGATCTCTCTAAAATTCTTCTTGTAATTTGCAGTAAAAAATAGATTGCAATTATATATTACAAAGAGATGTTCATTGCACTACTTTAATATCCATCATTTAAAGTTGACTATATTGCTGCAAAAAAAAGTGTGATCTGTAATTGATATGTTTGCCAATTGCTAAGGCCGAGTGGTCCAAACTGACATTGGCCAACACTGACCTTAAGTGCATGCTGATTTCAATGATACAGTATATGTACCTACAGTATAAACCTTAGAGAAAGTTTGTGGAACTACAAAATGGAGAGGGGGCAGTGAGGACCTGGAAACAGATTCCCTGTCCACTTGTCTAATAACATCAGTACACAAAAGTGTGCTGAATAAATATAAAAAACATGGAAATGAGATGTGTGCATTAGGGGAAAGACATACCTCTCCTATTTGGTTATAGGAGTGTTAGCCAACACCAGAAAGGGGTTTGTTTTATCTCAGATACTGTACAGTTGATATACTGTATTACTAAAGAAGTATTCCAGTGTGGCCAAAAAAATTGAATATTACTGGGGCTGTAGGGCTTTCAAACCTAAAAGCCGGCAGAAGAGATAAACAAGATTGAGGGACCAGAAGGAACCAAACAGAACATGCATTGGGTTCAGTGAGGGAACACCGGCAGGTTAGTTTTTTTCTTTTATTCATTTCTCTACAGACCCAGCAATATACAGTATACAATTTTGGGCACACTTGACAACCACTTTAACACAAATATCTTTTGACGCCTAATTCATTTAACTCCTTTTAGTGTTTAACCATCAACATATTTGCACAGCATTCATTCAACAGAAGGACTGTCCACTTACCATGCTTGATGCCTATGCTTATACATTTTCTATTACTATCTATCTATCTATCTATCTATCTATCTAAAAATAGATATATGTATTGTGTTAGCAATATAATGTAATTGAAATATAATGATGCATTGTCAACAACCTTCCAGCAGAGTAATTAATGCAAATAAACATTGAGTGGTAATAATTCATCTGCTTATCATGCAAAATATGCAGCAGTGCACTGACACCTGTAGAACAGCATCTAAACAGTACTCATTGAGAAAGCTTTCAAGAAAATGCCCAAATGTTTTGACAAACCCACTTAATGCAAAGTAGTTCTTTCATCTTGTCAAGTGTAAGCATAACTATCCCTTCAAGTAGTGGATTTAGTTGGCATTTGGCATTACACAGTCAGACATTAATTTGTCTAATTACCTATGGCACTCATGGCTCCTAGACGTTCAATTAAGCTAAATCTACTGCAATTAAAACCAGGAGGTCAGGGCATTAAGAGCACCAGGTTCAATTTACTTGGCATGTCATATACACTGCCTGTCCTTTGCTCTTCAAAAAGTTTTTTTTTTTAATTATTATTATTTTAATAAACCACAGCTATCACATCTTTTACAGAGTGCACTCCAGTAGAAGCCATACTGCAACCTATACTTTGAGTCTAGGTCTCTGGAACACTCCCAAACATCAAACAGCCGCAATCAATATTTATACACATCCAGCTCTTGGCTGTTTATCTAAAACCCCAAACAAAGACCATGTACAGCACACAAGGTAGATGTTACTAAATTGAGTTGAAATTTGTGCTGTATACAGTCTTGGGAAAAAGTATTTGTCCCATCCAGATGTTCACTATTATTGCATATTTTAATGCGTATTGGTCTCCGATATTAAAACAAATGTGAGTAAAATGTCAGTCTTTCTTTTCACCAAAAACACATGTGGAAAAGACAGCACTAGTCGGCCATGAATAAGGTTTCTCACTCACATGTTGCGAGTGAGAATTATTCTGCTAGTTTAGATCTGTAAGTACTGTACTTTGGCTCCAGTCTTTACCGTTACTTTCTCCAGGATGCACTAGAAATGTCATTGCACTAGATGCACTAGAAAAAGTCATCAGAAGTATAATCATCTCTAATTCTCTATTCTTTTTTCCTACTATGGTTCTGGCATAAGAACTGACTGAAATGCATTTTGAGAGAATATGATGAAGGAGTAAGGGTGCTCATACACTTTAGTCAAGTCAGCTAAACCCACAAACGTCAGCAAGAATGGCCAACTGTCTAAAATCTATTATGTATGGCGTCTTCCCAAATCGTCCCCAAATGGTGATGTCAAGGGAGAGGATGTTGGAACTGCCCAACCCTTTGTTTTCAGCCTTCCATAGAGAACAGAAGAGAGGTGAAAGGAAGTGTAACAGGTTAATATATAGATATGTTCATATCTATCTATTTATCTAATTAATGTACAGTGGTCTTTCAAGTTAGAAATGGACCACGAAACCAGACTCAACATACAATATTAGAAACAGTCTGTGGCTTTTGTGAATTACTAGAAGATCTGACCAGAGTGGGCATTTCAGTGGTGAAACCCCTGCATTACTCAAGTCTATGCACTGACTGTGCCAGGACTAGCTGCTCCTCTGAACCCCAAGTGAGCATGGCTCCATATTGTATCTCTGTTACACTGTGCCTACTGTACAGGACCCTAAAGCTGCTACCCTCAATGAATAACATGATTATAGCTTCTAGCAGCTATTTCTCATCTTTATATCTTAGAATTTACTTGTATTAAATATCAATAAACAATTTTCTTCAATTTTATTTTTTGCTTATTTTAGGTTGACATTTTTTGAGACCTTGGAACCATTTTTTAATACAAGTTTGGTTTGACCCTATGGTGACAATGCTTCTGCACGCACACTTAATTAGGGTTAATTACATGATATATGTTGCAATATAAGGGAACAACAGCTCTCGCGCCATTTACCTTTTCATATTTGATACTTGGTCAGAGTTTTTGGATGTGTTGCCTTTGAAATTATGTAATAGATTATACTATATTAGTCGCCATAATATGTATATTCAGTAATGATTTTAATAACAGAGTTGCATATGGCCACATCTTAAATGAAAGTCTCCTGAGTAGTCCTAGAATTATAAGTATACAGTCAAGTATTGTCATATGTTGAAATGGAAGCCCACCCAGAATTTTAAATAAAACATTGTATGCAGAAGAACATTTGGATGACAAGTATTTTTGGATACTGTTTATTGCAGTGTCTTTTCAGTTTTACCATAGTGTTTTGTTGATTCCCCTACATGCCGTTATTATTTACTGCAGTGATTTCTTTATTGCATTGTTTTTCTGTTGTAGTAGTGTTGTTTACTTATCAGCTTGACATTCATTTTGTAAACATTTAAAAAAACTGGGTTTTAGCATCGTAGTTTATTAATTGTACTCAACATTACATTACCCAAGAAGACTATAGCATTTGCTAGCTTTACAAAGTGTACAATACCATATCCTAAGAGATTATGTGATGATGCTATTCACTGCCACTGTGTAATGAGCCCTTCTGGTGATATCTCTAACAAGTGAACTGTAAAGTTGTGAACCTATTGATTTAACACATTCTTTCGTCCTGGTTTCCAGCAACATAATAAGGCAGCGGTGACCGTCATGATAACAATGCATCCTATTGTGGGATATTGTAGTGATGGATGGTAATGAAAGACAATGTCCAATATAGAATGCCTTTTAACATACAGCTTTTTAGACCAGGGTCAATTAAAAGAAGCAATAATGTGATTTCATCAGATCCAGTGTCAACCTAGTACACAAAAAGTCAATGATGATGGTCAATGAGAATTAGTTGTAAGCCAATGAAGCCTGATTTACAGGAGCAGAGGTCTTTACACTGCTTCATCCTTGGCTTGCTGCACTAATCAGCAGAGGAAACATTGATGTTCCCCTTATGGTAATGACTTGTGTTGGTGAGATGATAACTGCAAACAAGTCAGGGCTGGTTGATACTGTTAATAGACTAGTTTCTGATTTCCATTTAGAAATGTTACTGTACAGATAACTGCTTATCAAAAATCTTACAAATTGTGGCCCAATATTAGCTTACAAATCTGGCTGGATGACTGTAGTGACTGCAAGGAAGTGTAGTAAGGAACATTTTGAAAGAAAAAAAATATTTAGTCAAAATGTTAGAATTATTTTCTAATTTCTATTAGATGTTCATACATACACAATTATTTTTGATATGTTGTATTATACACATTATATATGGTAAAGGTGCAAATGAAAGGGCTGGTTGGGGAGCCTATCGACAAGCATGGACTAATCATTCCATTGTGTCCTGTTATTTTTTGCATTATGCAGAAAAGATTTCCTGCTGTAACCTGTAACGAATGGAAATACCAGTAAGTAGTACCACTTAATGAACAATAAATAAATACAAAGTTACTCATTATAACCTATTGTTCCTTATTAGATAGTGGATACAATTAAAAAAGGAATTTGAACCTCAGTGTATGTTCGTACACATTAATGTTTCAGTGCAGTAACACAACGAAGGACAGCTGGACGGCAATTAAATGATTAACACTAGATTCACGCAAACCGGATACGCAGCAGATTTCACGCTGCAAATTCACTGTGAAATCCGATGTGAAAACTACTGCGGATCCCTTGCCTGTCATTCTATGAGATTAGATATTTGCAGCATGTTTGACATCTGCCAGATCATACTGTACATTATTTGCTCCATGGCTCCCAGCGTCTGGATGTCAGTGGCTGCAGCAGGCAGTGCACTGATTGGCTGAACAGGACGTCCAGCCCCCAAACCCCCAAAGCAAGCTGGAGCACGGAGCAGGTATGTAATCTCATTTAGAATGACAGGCAAGGGATCTGCTGTGGATTTCACTGCATATTCGCAATGTAAGGGTACAAACCCACACACCGTATACACAGCAGATACGCAACAAATACGCAGCAAATACGCAGCAGATTTGTTGGTACAGATTTGATGCTGTGTTCAGTTATTTAGATATAATCTGCTGCGTTTTTGCTGCGTATTTGCTGCGTGTTTGCTGCGTATTTGCTGCGTATCGCAGCAGTAAATACGCTGCTTATACGGTGTGTGGGTTTATACCCTAAAATCCGCTGCGGATCCAGTGTGTGTGAATCTAGCTTCACACACACCGTATTGCAGCAGATTTGACCTAAATAACTGAGCACAGCATCAAATCTGCTGCAGGTCTGCTGCAGATCCTGTACGTGTGAATGCACCCTGAATGGAAATTATCAGCAGGTTAGAAGTATGTTACTTGCTGATATCACCCTATATCGCACGGGGCACTGAGGATGAAGGTAAATTTCTTACCTTTATTCTCCGCCTGGCGCGCATCGGTGCACTGGGGGAGGTGCAGTAGGCCCCCAAGTGCTTCAAAACACCTATTTAGCATAGAAGGTAAACGGCTAATACCACAGAAATGGTGCCAAGGATGAAGGCCGGAAACTTACCTCATCCTTAGTGGCCCGTGCGATATAGGAAGATATCAGTAGGTTGGATACTGTACCTCTAACATGTCGATAGTTTCCCTTTATATACTTCAACGAAATGATGCAGTAATGCAATGAAAATGCATGTGTGAATACAGCCTAATAACCAACTCCCTTTGCATTGATTGATTGATTAATTAATTAATTGATAAAGAAAACCTCCTTATCAAAAAGTATATCACTTTTTTTTTTTAAATCAATAATAAAGCAAATATACCAGTGTTCGAGAAAACATGCTTCTGGGTAATGCACTTTCAACAAGCCATGATTGAAATGACCCCGTACATGGAAGAACTCTCTATTTTCTATAATAAAGAGCTCTGCAGCACTTTCCTTTATAGAACAGAAAGAGGTTTAATTTACAACCCAGTGGAAAAGATTAAGAAGGACTCAACTAATTTAAGACAGGACAATCACTGGAGATTATGGCATGCTCTCTGTCAGTGCCACAGACACATGACGGATGTTCAATGTGAACAACAGAATCTCTATACTGCCAGTGACTTCTCTAAATCCAAACTCTCAGTGGTGTCTCATTAATCTAACTAAAGCCAGCAACTTGTTGAAGGAGCAGCACCTGCTATGGATCAAAGCAACATGGAGGATTTAAATAAATGCATTTCAAATAACAAAGTCTGATTATTCCTTGTACTGCGGGGTAACATAGAGAGCTGAGCATGCAGTCTGCTATTTCATGGCTACGGTTATAGATATTGTAGAATACTGATCACTCTCTTTTCTCAAATATGCTATATTATAAGAGGAACTTCTCCAGTTGGGTATGGCCTTGAACCTCTCAAAGAATGTAGATGTTGGTATATGTTATTGTAATGTATAAGGTGTCATTCCGTTAGAAGTACAGAATATTTTAAAATTTGAAAGGATATTTAAATAATTTAATCTTGGAAGTCTGTGGCTTAACTCTTAAGGAATTGCTTTATGCAAAGTTCCCTTGGACCTTGTTCACATAGTAAGTAGCTCAGTTTAAAAACTTTTTTTGGAAAAGGTTTTTATACAACACTTTTTTTGTACACACTTTGCTATTAGGAACTTTCATTTAGTAAATGAAAAAAAAAATAATAATATTAATAATGCACATTCCATTAAATATACTTCATATTGTGTAGTATTATTTTAACAATGGTAGAATACATTTCAATATCGTTTGTTGCAGCCAGCCAACCGTCAATGACAGATGTTAATAGGAGGTCAAAAGGAGTTTGACCAAGGAGGTGAATTTTTCCTGACACATGGTTTTCCTTTACCAGAAGTGGTGTCAGCGAGGGCTTAATTCTATTGTTTATGTCGTGGCCTTGTGCTGCCTTATTTCTAGTTAGATGACTGTCTATGATTGTCACATTTGCTCCCTTCTGTTTTGGCAGGTAAAGTATTAGCTGTCTGTCCCATTACAAGGCCTATGACAGAGCCTATGGGCTTCGCAGTTCAGTGTGGTTAATATGAAAACTAAATGCAAAAGAACCATAGGTAAAATAACAATAAGTGGACAAATTTCCAATGAAATTATCAACATATATCTAATTTGTTATGTTGATAGAAAAGTGTAGATTTCTGCCTATGGTTGTTGTTTATGCCACTTCTATTTAGATGATTATCTATGTTATTGTCTATGTGTGATGACTGTCTATGATTGAAGCATGTTTTCAGCATAGTAGGATGTTACTGTTGTTATTAGCATATTGTTCTTAAGCTTAAAGGGGTCATCCAGCAAAAATCCCCAAAGCTCTCTCGAGCAGCTGAGCATCTCTTTGGTGGAGGTCGGAGACGTTCGGCTGCCGGGAGAGCTTCGGAAGAATGACAGAGGCTTCAGGTACTTCCAGAGCCTCTGCCATTCTTCCAAAGCTCTCCTGACAGCCGAGCGTCTCCGAGCTTCTCCGATGAGACGCTTGGCTGCTCGGGAGAGCTTCGGGGATCCCGGTGCAGTCAATGTACATCACACTGCCTGTGCCCGGAACGGGGCAGGAGGCACGTGGAGGTCGGGAACGGGCCCCAGGTGAGTTAACTTTTTTTTTTTTTTGTAGTGGTCGCCCCATACAGTGGGGATGGGGCCATTTTTGAACTCCCCCACTGTATGGGGCGACCATACCGGCCGTATAAGACGACTCCCAACTTCTAAGAAGATTTTTCCGTGTTAGAAAGTCATCTTATACGCCGGAAAATACGGTAGATTTGTTATTTGTTACTTTTATTTAAAAATCTCAAATCTTCCCTTACTTATCAGCTGCTGTATGTCCTGCAGTAAATATTGTTTTCTTTTCAGTCTGACACAGAGCTCTCTGCTGCCACCTCTGTCCGTGACAGGAATTTTTCAGAGAAGCACCAATTTCCCATAGAAAACCTCTCCTGCTCTGGACAGTTCCTGCTATGGTCAGAGGTGGCAGCACAGAGAACTGTGTCAGTCTGAAAAGACTACAGGACATACAGCAGCTGAAAAGTATAGGATTTTTAGATAAACATAAATTACATATATATATAACTTTCTGACACCAGTTGATTTGAAAGAAAAAGATTTTTACTAGAATACCCATTTAATAGTTCCTATTCTAGATGTAACAAGCGGATCCCCTGCAGTTCTACTGAACTGAACTTAGGTTCACATTAATAAAGCTGTAGGAGTCCTGGTTTTGCATAAGGAAGAAAGACTTTTAAGCATAGGTACAATACCACTGTCTGAATGTGACATTACACTAGATGTTGAAACAAGGCAGAAGTAATTGGAACCAGTATAGAAGAAAAACACACTAAATATAAAACCATATTGTTATAAAACTGATGAAAAGTAGTTTGTTTTTTTTTCTTTTTGCCAAATCGTCAAGCTTTAAGATATTGCAGATATGTTGTCATGGCTCGGATTTGGGGCATTAGTGCCAGTATGACTCAATTGGTATTCACTGTTCTTAGGATGATATTACTGAACCTTTTAAGGCAAGTTAAGTAGTAATGTTTTTACAACATATTTAATGTCTTGCTAGCACATTTATGCTATATGAATTGAAAACATCACTTACTGTGCAGTGTTCAACACCATAAAATGTGCTAAAGGCAAATAAAAATGTTCCTGTCTGCTAAACCTCGCCATCTCTAAAAACTCGTTTGCACCCGTGCCCTTGAAATCCAAGTCTGGCATAGACAGCCTGCAATTAACAATAAAAATGTGTGGGGACAGCTAAATATTAGCTCATTCTACTGCATTTTATATAATGACTTTCTACACCAAGATGGAGGTCAGTAGGGTCCGTTGCCTAGAAACTGGGTTTGCATTGCTGCATTAAGCTAACTGGGAATCGGAATTCCTATATTGTTCACGACTTCTAAAATGTACACATGCTGCAGGAATAGATCAATGTTTTTCCCATAACATAGGTAAAGGCTAGCAAGCTCTTGTTTTATTTTACCGAGAGAAAAAATATTATTATTAGCAAACATGAAGCCAGTCCTGAATCATCAGAACAACTTTAGACCTACTATCTATAACTTCTTTATATGCTGTGCAGCACACCGGCTTCTCATGAACAGGAAAGGAACAGATGATGACTAAAATGTCAATATTACGTGACTGAGGATAATAGAGAGGCCTCTTGTATTTGCTATTGGAAGGATGGTATCTACTGCTTGCCATACTTATAGTCTGCTGGTTTTGTTATCCATTTAATAAACAGATAACAAAAAGTAATAATGTCTTATGACCTTTGGAGAATAAATGAAAACTGAAGCACACATGGTTTAAATTACCCGTAGCAGCCAATCACAGCACAGCTTTTATTTTAACAGAGCTATCTAAGAAATGAAAGCTGAGCTCTGATTGTTAGCTCTGGGCAATTCGAGCTTTTTTTGCTCTCAAAAGTTTTTATTTTCCTCCATTATGTGTTGTACTAAAGCGTTTTCCAGGATTTTGAAAAACAATTAGTACAGACTTGAAGCTGCTAGAGTAGTGAACTGGACAACAAAAGACAGGTGCAGCCCTGATGCTGGTACCCACCCCTCTGTCCCTGCCTATTTGCCTTAACTACCCTAGGCGGCAGCGGACAACTGGACGGCAGTACCTAACTTGAATAAGTGAACACAGAGCAAGACAAGACTGACAAATAACACAGTAAAACAGGGTCAGAAGTCTGGGTAAAACACAAACAGGCAAATAGGGGCCTTAAATCCCAGCCCAGATCACATCAGACAGCTGACTGGCGGTACCAGCCATCAGTCAGCTGATTACAATGACAAACACCTATTGCTGATCAGCTGTGGTTGTTGAAGCCTTGCCATGGCTACATCAAAAAGAAACGCTGCCGCTTGCCAAGGACGCCAACCGGTTGGCCAGGCCGGTTGCTAGGGATGCCGTCAGCAAGGGACTGGCCACATGCTTCGGCAGTGCCACGGGCCGTGTGTGTAAGCTTCCTCCTTTACAGAAGCAGTGTAAAAAAATTAGAATAACATTTACTCACTCACGGCTCCAGCACCACTATGGTGTCCTCCACCAGGTCAGCTGTGATGTCCTGTAAATTGTTCACTGCATCATGTGGACAATGTAGGTGATGTCACTGCAGCAGCCATAGTGGGGACTATGGATGCTGCAGTGACATCACCTACATTGTATACAGTACAGTACATTGTATACAGTACAGCTAGTTTTAAATAGATCAACACCATAAGCCATAAATCTACTACTAGCTTTATTCCTTAAGAAATACTTTTTTTTTTTCACATTACATTTCACCACATCTGGAATTAAACAAATATAGGTAGTTTTTTCTTAAGGTGCCCTTACTACCATCAAAGGACTGTGGGAAGTAGAACAAACTTCAGGTCATTCTGTCCTAACACTAAACTGTGGGTTTATGGGTTACTTTGATCTTTGCTTTGCAATGGATATACATTAAGGAGAGGGGTGCCTTAGTGGAAAATAAGTCTAGAATGGAGAAATGAACTTGATAACTAATAAAGCATTAATGTGTACTACTGAACATGGTAGATAAGCATATAATAAAATAAAGATGTCCAAGAGGCTAGAGCCACTTCCACTACCTATGGAACTCTATGTAACAATATTATAAAACCCACATTAAATAATCTAGAACAAATTCATTTGTGAAATGGTCTACAAATATAGGTCTGATTTATTCATTTGACCTCTTAAAAGAGTGATAAATGACCAACATACATAAGCTATAAAATCCCCAAAACCTGATCCATCCCACATGCCCTCCAAAATTCTAATGCTTTCCACATGATCCTTCACTCCCGCACACCTATTTAGCTTAGTTGTTTCATTTATATGCTGTGTCTCCAAATGAAAGGTGAATAACTGTATGATCTCAGATGGAACTTATTTATGCAATGTGAATAGAGCCCTATAACATACACCATTGTATTTCTTACATCATTAATAGGTAGCATGACTTTGATGGGAAAGCGTATGGTATTTACTCCATTCAGGATTCTATTATCTTGACATGTATTCAGAATATAATTAAATTCACAAACTTAGGAGACTCCTTTCTTTACACCTTTCATAGCAATAGAAGATATGCTCAGCTTTGTATGTAAACTTAACAAATGAAGCCATATATGTGCCTCTTAGCGGACATGTCTGTAACAGCCTATTCAACTGATCTCTCGTCTTTATAGTTCAGGGGACAATATCTTAATGTTGCCAGGGTGACCCTGGATGGAGAACAGTCACCTGACAACTGTCATATACACAGTAGGTAGCTATTACTTTAAGCTGAATAGCTAAGAATACTGCAAACATACTTGTAGCCTGTATGCATACAGATTCACAATGTAATGCATTGCCATCTTTTCACAGCTCCAAACCGTTCTTCTAATCCCTCACAAGTGTAGAAACTTTTTTGACTAATTTGCGGTACAATAGTAATTGTAGAGCACATAATTGGAGGATTTCTGTTCATCGATGTTCTTTCAACACTATTTAGAATGTATTAGAACGAAGGTTACGCATTTCTATAGCTCCGCAAGTACCGTGTTATTAAAGCGTCAGACTTTAGAAAGAGCTGTCATTTTCTTTTTTTTATTATTTTAAACTTTTTAATCAACAAAACTAAAGTAAAATTCCCTTTTTTGCTCAGTTAATAAACAGAAAACATATTAAGTAAAACAGGTGAAAGCTTAGAAGTATGGTCTTATTAACATGTTCGCATAAGTTCTCAGTATTTAGGGATCCGCATATACGGAGAACTTTGTAACCCATTAATTCCTATGGTGCAATTCACACATCCTCTGTTTTTGTGGATCCGCAAAACACAATGTAAAAAGAAAGGACTTGAACACCTAAGCACTCCGCAAAAGTATCCGCAATTGTGTTCCACAATTCTGTGACATAAACATGTAAGCTCTTCCTGACTGGTTTGGACAGCTAGTGACATCATTTTATGCCATCCCCTTTTTTGCACATCCACAAAATAGGGATTATAATACGGATGCAGAGAATAAAATGTCAATCACCAATTTTATCCTTGAAAATATACTGAAGTGTGAATGAAGCCTCGGTTATGGTTTCCCTGAACCACTAATAAAATGCTAGTATTGTTAGTGCTCCCTATAGGTGACTCTATACAGTAGACTTGACACTATAACAATATGAAGGAAATCTATATATGCCCCCCACCCCTCTCTCTATAAGACCTTACAAATGTATGTTGTCATTAGTATTGCTGACTGCATGAGTATTGCTCATAGGTTACACATTGGAATAATGCCATGGGTAACTATGATTTTGATACCTGTAGGTCATTATACAGTCACTTTGCAGCTTAAGGCTATATTCCCACATTGTCTTTTTATGCAAAATAATGGCTGTTGTTTTGAAAATAATGATTGTTATTTTACAATGATGGCCGTCAATAATGATCATGATCATTATTTGCAGCCGTCGTTATCAAACAACGCATGTTGTTTTGCCTAAAGAAGACAGTGTATAAACATAGGCAAAGCTATATTCCCACAACACATTTTAGATGCTGACAAATACAAAGTAAAATCTGCATCAAAAATAGGTTATGTTCACACTTAGTATAACACTGTTTGTTGCATAGCAATGGACGGTGTTATACTGCCGGACGCTGGGCAGAATTCGGCATGCTCCTGCAGCCGATACCACTGTATTGGCTACAGGAAAATAATCTATTTACAATTGAATTGCGGGCACCATTGTGTGTGAAATGAAAAATTCCATCCACGGCTTCAATAAAATTATGGTAGCTTTATTGGGTCATCACAAAAAAGAAAACAAACAAAAAAAATAATGATAAAAGATAAAAACACGCCGACGCGTTGCAGGGTTAGAACCCCTTAATCATGACCATCACACACAATTTTTTTTATTGAAGGAATTCCGTGGATGGAATTTTTTGTTTCATGGACTTTCCGGGTTGTGGCCCGCAATACAGCCAGAACGTGCTTCACTTCCAGGAGGTCCACACACACCTGCGCTAATTGTGGCTATCAAGGGTGAGCTGACATATTCTCCTTTTATGCTGTCACCATTGTGTGTGCCCACTATTCCATTAACCATTGACTACAATGTAAAGTATGGCCATTAGCCGTACTTTACATTGCTTGAACAGCTATTGTCTTAGGACGCTCTGTTTTTCCATTGACTTCCATTATATATCCAAAAAAAGAAAAAAAAAGAAACGTGGTTGACATCATCAAGGATTGTTTTTATAAATACGCTATGTTCACATGTAGTAATTCCCTCAGTCTTTTTGTCTTTTCTCAACCAAAACCAGGAGTGGGTTCAAAACACAAAAACTGCAAAGCTTTCCATTATATTTTTGCCCTGTCAGTTCCACTCCTGATTTTGGTTGAAAAAATACTGAATAAAACACTGACAGAAATACTATGTTTGAACATACCCATACAAAGCAATACATTCTAACAAAGACTGAACATGAACAGTCTCTTAAAACAGGTTTGTACTGTGGTAAGTGTGTCATCTATTGTTTCCATCATGTCATGTATTTGGGTGATCAGATGTACCGTGTTATTTTCATTTTATACCTAAACATTCAACAGGCAGGCAACAGCCTCAAAATATCAAAGAGTTCTCAGAGTAAAAGGTTGTGTCTTCATCATACTCTGTGATGCCAGCAAGCTGGTATGTATCTTACTGTGCTTGCAGCTCTCCTGTGCAATATGAATCATTAAAGAGTCAGCTTAGAGGAATCAAACTGCCTGCAATTACCATATTAGCATCACTTTGCACAGACCCTTCCGAGCGTGTTTTTTTTTATTCGTGGTTGCGCTTAGGCTGCTGTCACTGTTTGTCTTGTTTTCAAAGACTCACCAAAGCATTGCACTGCATTTTTGATAGCTACCATTCCTGCAGCTGTTTCCTCTACACTGTGATGACAGCCATGCTTTCTACAGTCTATATCTCAGATTTAAAGGAAAATGCACTGATAAGAATAGATTGAGCGAAATAAAAATTAAACTTTCTAAAGCCTGCCTGTGTAATAGTCACATTTAGATATGCACATATCTGCTGTTTGAAATGGTAATCTGCTGCTGGAAAAGCCATTACTTTATCTGTAATTGTGTCATGCACTTTAATATTAAAATATAAAGACTGCAGACTGCTGTGGAATAGTCTATTATACAATCCTACCTAGATTGAAGGTTTAGAAAAAAAAAAAAAAAAAGCACCCGGAAAGAAAAGAAAAACTATCATAAGTGAATATAAGTCTTTCAGTCGTCTTCTTCTGTCAAGCTGTCAAAAATTCTGTTCAGTTAACTTTTACCTACAGTATTCTGGGGATGTTTAGTGACAACTTGTATGGCTGCCATGACAGTTCCTACACACGTCATCCAGGTGATCTAGAAACCTGAAGAGAAAATCTGCCTAACGTGTTTGCTATACGGATGTGAAGGATCCACCAAGAGTAGGTTCTTTTTGTGAGGGTCGAAAAGTCAGCCAAGACCTTATTGAGGTTATAGTCACAATGATCCAGCAATTTTAGCTGAGTAAAGCCAGTCATCTCTAGATTTTTCAAACTTCTACCTGATGCGAGCAACAATCAACTAGTTTGGCATTCAATAAAAGAGCCTATTATAGTGGCAGATTATAATAGCATCCCCTACCTTATTAGCAGGTCACTCACAGTTGGTAAAGGAGAGGTACGGGCAAAATAAAAATACAGTGCAGACAGAGGGGTGCAGGAACATAATAAAGAATCAATACTTACCTATCGGTGCCCCTGCAGTGCTAAATCACTACTCTCTGACTGGAACCCAAGAGGAACTGGAGCCCATGATCTTACGGGGGGGCGCCTCTTAGTAAATCCGGTAGGACCTGTGTCGCCTAATAAAGTAGGAGTACATTTCTATAGATTTTCAGACGTAAATTCTGATAAATCATGCAACCATGCCTCCTCCGCGCCTTCCTGTGAACTCCTCCACCCCCTACCCGCCCATTAGGTGAGTGGGGCTTATGCCACAGAAAAGGCAAAAATCTGTGCCTTTTCTGTGGTGTACACATCTTAATAAATGTGCCCCATAGTCTTTAACCCCTTAAGGACAGAGCCAATTTCGATTTTTGCGTTTTCGTTTTTTCCTCCTTGTGCATCAAATGCCATAGCACTTGCATTTTTCCACCTAGAAACCCAAATGAGCCCTTATTTTTTGCGTCACTAATTGTACTTTGCAATGACAGGCTGAATTTTTGCATAAAGTACACTGCGAAACCAGAAAAAAATTAAAAGTGTGGTGAAATTGAAAAAAAAAACGCATTTTGTTTATTTGAGGGAAATGTGTTTTTACGCCATTCGCCCCGGGGTAAAACTGACTTGTTATGCACGTTCCTCAAGTCGTTACGATTAAAACGATATATAACATGTATAACTTATATTGTATCGGATGGCCTGTAAAAAATTCAAACCATTGTCAACAAATATACGTCACTTAAAACGGCTCCATTCCCAGGCTTATAGCGCTTTTATCCTTTGGTCTATGGGGCTGTGTCAGGTGTCATTCTTTGCGCCATGATATGTTCTTTCTATTGATACCTTTGATTGAGCATATACAACTTTTTGATCGCTTTTTATTACAATTTTTCTGGATTTGATGCCACCAAAAATGCACAATTTTGCACTTTGGGATTTTTTTGCGATTACGCCGTTTACTGTGCGAGATCAGGAATGTGATTAATTAATAGTTCGGGCGATTACGCACGCGGCGATAGCAAACATGTTTGTTTATTTATTTATTTATTTACTTTTATTTATAACCTGGGAAAAGGGGGGTGATTCAGACTTTTATTAGGGGAGGGGGATTTTTATTGACAACAACACTTTATATTTTTTTTTTACACATATACTAGAAGCCCCCATGGGGGACTTCTAGTATATACACTTTGATCTCTCATTGAGATCTCTGCAGCATAGATATGCTGCAGAGATCCATGAGATCGGTACTCGTTTGCTTTCGGCTGCTGCAGCCGGAAACAAACGAGTGCCGAGCCGGGGACGGCGCCATCTTGGAGCGGTCCCCGGCCGGCTTCAGAAACGGAGATCGCTTCTCCGGGATAACATCCCGGAGGAGCGATCTCCGCCACTAGACACCAGGGAGACGCTGGATCCGGTAATCGGATGCAGCTGTCATGTTTGACAGCTGCATCTGATTACTGTATTAGCGGGCACGGCGATCGGACCGTGCCCGCTAATACCTATGGTCCCGGGCTACACGCGGCACCCGGGACCGCCGCGGCCCCGCTCTGAACTCCCTTACCGGCAATAGGGCGTACCTATACGCCCTTTGTCGTTAAGGGGTTAATAGATTACCATGCCAATGAGAAACAAAGGGCTCAAATACAGCATCTAATATAGTCAAAGAAATCCACCAAAAACACCATATATTGTTTTTAATTCAGATAAGTAATTTAGACTATTGTATGATATCTGACACTTAAAAGGAATAACACAATAGTATCCAAAGAAATCGTCATCACGTCACAAGTCTTTTGTTATGCTTGATAATGGCTTTGACATTGCAGCCTCTTTCTATTGAGTACCACATATAAATGAGTGGGGCTATCCATGAACACTGCCTTTTACCTTTTAAAAAAAAACATGAATGACTTATATTTCAACATAATGGTACCACCACACTCTCCTACACAAGTTTACTTTGGGATAACTGGCACAGGAAAATTAAAACTGATTAAAGGTCACATGTCTTTATGACATGGATATAGACCATTCCCATAGTCTTTTAGAATTATCAAAATATCTAAGAAGAGAATGGCAGTCATAATATATATTTTAGCTTTATAAATACCTTTTAGTTAAAGGGGAGATATTATTATGGCTGATTAGAGCCAGATACTGAAACATGTTCCCTTCATCTAATCTGTTTCTATTTTTTAATTGAAATTTTTTATTTAATTTTTTTTCGGGGGGGGCAGCTGCCTTGTCAGAGCTCTTCCAACAGCATTTAGAGACATGCTTTTTGCCACCTTTCATAGACACAACAGTAACCATGGTTCAAGGGTTATAAGCACCGGCAAACCCTTTCTCAGTCACTGAAATAGATGGATGCATCTTGTTTGTGTCCTAACTAGTTTTCCAGGTCTGTGAGCTGCAGCTGGTGCTGTTTCTAGAAAACAGCAATAGTCCCATGCTAAATACTTGATGTACTGAAACACTAAACAGGAACCTAGGAACCTTTCCTACTCTTTTTAAAGTGACTCTGTACCTACAATCTACCCACCCCAAACCACTTGTACCTTTAGATAGCTGCTTTTAATCCAAGATCTGTCCTGGGGTCCGTTCAGCAGGTGATGCAGTTACTGTCCTAAAAAACAACTTTGAAACTTGCAGCCCTGCCCTCTTCATCATTAGGAATGCCCCAGGCAGGTAATCTCCTGTTCATCAGCTGTGTGAACACGGCACATGGGCTGGATCGCTAAGGCACCTGTGCAGTGTTCACTGCTGAGGAGTAGGAAAAATCCTGCCAGTGGCATTCCTAATGATAAAGAGGGTGGGAAGAAGGGAAGGAGGGGTGGTGCAAGGTTAGGGAACAGATACTCTAGGCCACAACAGTTTGACACCGAGCTGCAAGTTTAAAAGTTGTTTTTTAGGAATATAACTGGATCACCTGCCGAATGGACCCCAGGACAGATCTTGGATTAAAAGCAGCTATCCGAAGGTACAAGTGGTTTGAGAGGGGGGGGGGGGACATATTGTGAGTACAGAGTCGCTTTAAATCATTCTGTTTAAAGGCCTTAGAATGTGTTTTTTTATACTCTCGATTTCTACATGACCATGGTGGAAAAAAACACTTCAATTTATCACAGCAACACTAAAAAGAAGTTGAAATACAAAATAAGGTAATTAAATGTATGACAGAAAGCTTTGGGGAACAGCACTAAATGTATGACTACATTGTAATCCTTGACACAATGAGATAAAGTCTTAATGTCATTTGCAGAAACTTTGACATGTCCTCACGCATATTAAATGTTACTGATTGCACCAAGTCTCGCTCCTGGGCCCTACTCCTATCCCGAGCTGGGGGGGGGGGGGGGGGGATGTGCAGCAGTGAGCTCCTTTTCCCAGCCAGCAGGGACGTGTAACTCGTTCACACCTTAGGCTCTAATGAAAGGTTGCAACAGGTCTCAGAATTTCTCAGCTTTCTAACCTGCTATTAGTTTCCCAAAGAATAGTTGAACAAAAGAGACCTGTGCGAAGTCGGGTACGTCTAATAGTAGCTTATAATTAAGAGAATTAACAAGAGGTACTGTATGAAGTTAGAGTCAACCATAGGAAGTAATATTTCCTTTACTTTCTAAGAGTTTGAAGAATCTCAGTGTTGTTGTTTTGCTTGTCCTTAGTTTTATAAATGTCTCCTGCTGTTCTGTCTCATTCACCTCTAATGTGTAACACTTGAAATCTTCAGCTGCATTCTACAAGGATCAGTAGTTCAGACACTTTGATACTCAAGAGCCGGGATCAATATGTGTAAGACGAACAGAGCACAGAAATAAGTGCCTTGATGTAACTTCTATAATTAAGCTGGGGATATTGCTGTGACCATTTATTAAGAAAAAAAAACTAATAAAATAAATAGAGTAGTAGATACAGAAACCGGAACCATTGAGCAAAATAAGGTAGCTACAGCTTCTTGCCACGGCGAACCAATAACTCTTTAATCATTACAGAGCTCCCTGGCTGCCAGACGTCTGACAGTAGATGTCATATAATACGGGGCCTTTGTGTTAAAATCCATATGACTACTTGTTTCATTTTTATTAGAGTATAATTTTTCTTTCCTATTGTGTGGCAGTTAAATCTCCTTCCAGGCTGAAGAATTAAATATGTAAAGTACTTATTAACTTCCTGAAGACGATTCCTATAAGTAGTAACATATGCTTGATGATGCTTCACTCATTCACTAATAAATAAAAAAAAAAACATTCCAAAACAAAGGGAAAATATATTAAGACTGGACTTAAAGGGGTAGTGTCAATTATATAAACTTTTGACATATCATCCAAACATGTCAACTATAAATCGTAACATGCCTCAGTCCTGAGACTTGTTGTGACCCTGTTATAAGTGGGTGAAGTGCGCTCCACTACACAGCTAGCTGTCAGATCCGGCCATTCGCTCCATAAACTATAATAGAGCCAATCACTTACATCTTACAGCTGGATAGGAAGTGGAAACTTGGTGCAATCTAAATTTTTGACATGTCTGGATATGTAACACTTTAAATAAAAGTCCTCTGACACAGCCCTCAGATGTATTACGAGGCAAAATCTATGGACCAGGCTCAGAAATCTATTCCAATTATAAGCTTGAGTGTATTTCTGGCATGGCAATGCCAATTTTAGGTGTAATTTATGGTAATTTCGCCAAGCCAGGAGTGCCTGCTATCTCCTTCCCAGAAAAATAGAGGGATCATAAAAGGAAAAAAAAAGTCTCAACACAAATATATACCATATATAATTTAATAAAGCCCGCAGTGCCTTTTACAAATCCTATACCAATTGTAAATTAAATATTAAGAATCCAACTTATTCCAGTAATAACGATTTACCTTGATGCAATAAATTGTGCATTAAAGTCTCAGTAATAATCACAATGTTCTCTTATAGTGTAGTAAAGCAAATGCCTATAAAACAGTCGCTTGATCCTGTTGACCTCCCCATCACTTACAAGGTTAATAACAGCCAGTGTGCCTATGAAGATAAATGTTGTTGGGTGGTTTGATCTCCATTGTATATCCTATATAAGTAGAGAGGCTTCATGTGAATAGTCCCTTTATTTTAGCTAATAGACTATGTACATATGGTCCTTTGTGCGTGCTGTATAGAAAAGCATGTTTTGCAGGGGGGTTTTGGGCTAGTATATTGAACCATTTTTTTACATACTATCTAGAAACATCATATACAAAACAACAATTTAAAATCATGTTCAATTCCAAGACTGTTGTATAAGGAAAAAAGCTGTCCATTTCTTCCAAATTTTTTGTTAAGATTTAAAAATCAACAAGCATTATTTTCATTTTCATATAATGAGCAGAAAAAAAGAGAAAAAATGAAGGTTAGGCCAAAGCATGGACACATCGTAATGATGATACTATTATTATCCCAGCAAATCACCCACCCCTTTACCTAGTGTATGGGCAGCAAGTGATTCTAACAAATCTACTGGCATACAAAGGTCAAGTGGAATGGGAATGTTAACACAAAGTGAGGTTCCATTTGCAATCTCATTATGTAAATGGAGGGATAATTTCATTGTATGGGTTACAGGGCTGTGAAGCCATGTGGAAGGAAAGTGATTGGTCTCAGTGCCATTATCATTTGACCACATTATATCCACATTTGTGCATGTTTGTGATAGAATATGATACATAGTTCGTGTTTATAGCAAATATCAAAACACATAATAGGTGTTATTGCTTCTTGCGCAAGGCACTAAAAACTAGGAATTTACTGCAGCCATAAGACATGGTATTAGCAATAAAGCTGGATGAATCCTTTAAAGCAGAATAACCTTTGTAAAATCATAGCAGAAGAGAATTTGTCATTTACCTGCTTCTTTTATGCCCAGTAGAGGTCCGGGGCTATAGAAAGCCACTTATATTGTTATATTGCAATCAGTAGCACCAAATGACAAGGTCTGCATTTTATAATTATGGCTGTATATAAAGAGCATGATTGTTATTTGTGTCAGTAATTATCAAACTATGTCTGTATTTTCACCTCAAAAATCATTGTGTGAACATCCTTGGCCGATCATGGAGGCAGTGTAGTCTCCTTTCGTTATTATGGCATCAGAAAAATAAGGAAACCGGAACGAGGAGGCAACTGGAGGAATAGACTGCTACACGCAGAGGCAGAGAGCATTTTTCATTTAGATACCCTCATTTAGGTACCGGATCCCTTCACCTTCTAATTATCTTTGGACTATAGTGGGAGGCCTCCATCCAGTGTTCCGTGCACCCATTTCTCTATGTACGCAAGACAGCAAGACACGCAATTGCGGACAGAACATGAAACCAATGTTATCCTATGGCCCCATTCACACGTCTGTACATGTATACGGGGCCGCGATCCGTGCCACAGAAAAACGGACATGTTGTAATGTGGACCGTTTTTTTGTGGCACGGATCGCTGGGGTAATGATGTGTGAACGTAGTGCTCCGTGAAGCACGGAGCACCTTGGATGCACATTCGGTAGTGCGGTCCGCGGCCACGGACTGCACTGCGGGTGTGTGAATGTGGCCTTAGTGTGTGTTGGGATCAGGCTTCTGCAGTTCTTGACACAGCCACTGGTGGCAGCAGAGGAACCATGTTAACCCTTACTGCTGTCAGAAAATGAAAAAAATGACATTTTTTACTAATAATGTTAAATCATAAGGTTAATCATCTTTATGAAAAAAATGTAAAGAAAAAAAAATAATATTTCACCTTAATACCCCTTTAAGCCTTTGTGGTTCCATCAGTTTTGTTTCTCATTATTTTACTTTACAACTAGACTATCACCCATTTACTCTACTACTCTACTACTACTACTACTACAATTACACAGGAGGAGCCTCAATATTCAAACATCAAACTCTTACAAAATCAAACAAGAAATTAGTATATGGATTATCTCTGTAGCTTCAAGGCTGCTCTGCCTGTTAATTTATTGTGAACTGGTGTATTACACATACAGACAAAATGTCTCATTTTTTACACAGTGCATGAACGCAAACGGTAGAAATCACTGCAAAATAAGCTGTCATGTTTTTATGTTCCGTGACGAGATGTTCAGTGGCAGAACATGAGCTTCAAAGTCTTCTCACTGAAGCTCAGTGTTGTGAACCGAGCTGTGCTGGACACTAGATCTGAAATGATTCAGCGCGGCAAAATGATTTCAAACTATGCCAGGCTTTTTTTATGAATGTGACAACAGACCATCATTGAGAAGCCTTGTAACTATGTATATATAATGCTCAGAATTTTAATGATCTATAAAATATACATAAAAGTAGAATTTGGAAGAGCTACAGTTCATACATATATTAGGTATGTATATAACCTGGTATGGCCTCTTAATGAATTTAGCCGGGGAAAAGGGGGCAGGGCCTAATTTAAGATAAAACAAATCCCCCCCTAAGTGTACTGCACAGAAACAAGAAATCCTGCCTTTTACCAGAGTCCTTGCTCCAGTACATGTTTTGTATGGGAAATTCTAGGACAATTGGGGCTTTTTTGAACATCTGTATCTGGATCTGTATTAAGGCCAGTTTCACACAGTACAGAATCGCAGTGGATTCCCGACACTGTCAGTTTGAATAGGTTTACATACTCACAGCAGAATTTTCCTCCCATTATGAGAATGTAAACACCCCTTAACCTGCAGCAGCCCGGTGAATACATTACCAGTCCACGCTAAGGCTTGCTTCTGTGACTCCCGACTCCTTGACATCCCGCTCAGCCAATCAGTAGCTGCAGCGGGACAGCGAACTGATGTCAGGATGCCGGTAGTCCTAGAAGCAGGCCAGAGTGTGGATTGGAAATGTATATACCAGACCAATGTGGGCTAAGGGGGGCGGTGTTTACATACTCGCAATGGGATGAAAATTCTGCTGCAAGTATATAAACGTATTCAAACTGACAGCGTTGGGAATTGCAGCGAAATCCACAATCATGAAACTGTCCTCAAAGTAGAAACGTGCATATCTCTCGACTGGGAAAAGGGAAACTGCTGCAGGCATAAATCATGATAAATCAGGCGTAGGAGAAGGTCATGCCTACTCCCCACCTTGACGTGTCCCCCTGTCTGACCATCATGAGAGCAAGGTATATATTTGCAAAAAGGCACAGATTTATTTATTTTTTTAAACAAACAAAGCAGTACGTTGGATGCAGCCTTCATAAATCCCCATTTGGTGCCTAATATTCAAAATGATAGTTGTCAGTTAGACAATCAGTTTGTGATGGTGTATCTTTTTTTACCCATAACTTGTTCCCTTTCCCTATAATACAAGGCAACTGCCTAAACAATGTCCCACTCCTGACATCCTCTTTTAGTGCACATTTTTTTAGTTTGAGTTAGGGCCCTATTACAATAAGTGATAATTTGCTTAATCAGGAAGATCACTGGATCAACAACGATCAGCCGATGAGAAATATCATCAGCTAATTGTGTCTTTTGTTTATGACCTAAAATAATCGTCTGTCAACCATGCATCGCTACATGTAATAGCACTGCATGGCAAACGGCTGATGAGTGTGTAAATGAGATAATAAAGTTCATACATCACCACTTTGTGCTCCCTGATGTCCTGCTAGCTTTAGTCCACTCCCAACAGTGTCTGAAGTGACAGCCCGCTCAGCCAATTACTGGCCGCAGCACTGTCCCAGTGATTGGCTGAACGGCCTGTGACTGGCTGGGGGGGAGCAGCCTGAAGCTAGTAGTACATCAGGTAGTGTAGAGAGGTATGTATAGTTTATTATTTTATGGGACAACGGGATATTATTTAAGGGACATCGCTGATGATGTCAGTGCAGCCTTTGCTGCACAATTATCGGGCCGTATATGGGCTAAGTAAGCGAGCAAGCTAGAAGATTGGCACTCGCCCAGATCAAGTCATCAGGCTGTGTAATACAGCCCTTAGAGTGCCCAAGGAGCCCAAATGGGGTTCAGCTGTACTTTATCATCAGTTTGCAGTATAGGCAACAAACCTTTTGGCCAGTAACAGCATTGAAATGGTTAATCTCACCACATCGTGTAAATGTCTGACTCCCAGTAACAGACCTTACATAAGGTGTGCATATCATTCTATCTTTCCATGTTCATACATTTAAAAACTCAATCTTTTTTATAGATAAATTATCAAATGGATCACATAGGAAGATATTTATCAACGGAAAAGGGTGTTTTTATGGCGTAAAATGGTCAGATGTAAATACATTTAATTACCAATGGCTGTTATGCGAATAAATATTCGCATCTGACCATTTTACACCATTTACGCCAGGGGGGCGGGGACGGGGTGTGGAGGGGGCAGAAGAGCTGGCGCATGACTCTGGGTCCGCTTAATCTATCATTTTTTAAGTCGAAAAATTAATAGGAAACCTACGCCAGCTCTGGGCTGGCGTAGGTTTCCTCGCCTCACACACTGATGTGCACTGGATTTATGTAGAGGCAATGCACCTGTACATAAATCTCTGTAGTGTCGGCGCTGCGGGGACATTTTTAGACCCGGCGCAGAAAACGCCAGACTTAATAGTTGTCCCCATAGTATATTCCATAGCATATTTAACACACAACATAGTTTGAATACATCCCATAATCATTGGAATTACATTAAGTCTATGTTCCCACTACATGATCACACTCGGAAAAGGCGGCAGTCTTTTAATATTGACGTCCGCAGATAATATTAACCCCTAGAGGACTAGGCCAATTTTAATTTTTGCTTTTCGTTTTTTTCCTCCTTTCCTTCCTTGTGCTTAAAAGGCCATAGCACTTGCATTTTTTCACCTAGAAACCCACATGAGCCCTTATTTTTTGCACCATAAAGTACACTGCAAAACCAGAAAAAAATTCAATGTGTGGTAAATTGACCCCCCCCCCTTTTTTTTTTTTACGCCGTTCCCCCTGGGGTAAAACTGTCTTGTTACATATGTTCCTCAAGTCGTTACGATTACAACAATATTTAACATGTATAATTTTTATTTTACTTGATGGCTTGCAAAAAATTTTCAAACCATTGTTAACAAATATATGGTCCTTAAAATCGCTCTTTTTCCATGCTTATAGCGCTGTTATCCTTTAATCTATGGGGAGTGGGGTCATTTTTTGCACCATGATCTGTACTTTCTATCGGTACCTTGATTGCGCATATACGACTTTTTGATCGCTTTTTATTATAATTTTTCTGGATTTGATGCGACCAAAAATGCGCAATTTAGCGCTTTGGGATTTTTTTGTGCTTATGCCGTTTATCATGCGAGATCAGGAATGTGATAAATTAATATTTTTGGCTTTTTATTAACACTTATGGGCAATTTATTAACACTTTTATTTACACTTAATTTATTTATTTTTTTATAGTTGTACTGCATAGAGCCATGAGATCGACACTCGATTGCTTTTGGCTGCTGCAGCCGAAAACAATCGAGTGTCGAGCCGGTATCAGCGCCATTACGGCACAGACCCCAGACCAGGTGAGAAGCAAGGATCGCCCCGCAATCGCGTCGCGGGGGGCGGGAGGATCCGCCCCACTAGACACCAGGGAACGTCTGCAGTCGGTTTTCAGATGCAGCTGTCAACTTTGACAGCTGTGTGAGAAAACTTAATTAGCGGGCACGGTGATCGGACCGTGCCCGCTAATAGCGGGACCGCTCTGAAGTTCCCTAGGCGGCCTAGGACGTACAGGTATGCCCTGGGTCGTCTATGGGTTAAGAGATGGGCGCCTTTCCCTCCTATGATCGCAGAATGGGAACATAGCCTCAATCTACAAGAAAATGAAGAATTCATGGAGACATTCACTGAATCAGTGACTTACATGTACTGCAAGCATTTGTTTTCCATATCATTACTTTTTTTTTTCATTTAAGAAATAATATAATGTGATTCTCATTATTACATGCTGATAACAGCTTCATATGGTTTATATAACACAAACCAAACTAGGTATATGCCCCTTTGTCCATGCTGCTACTGAACTTTTAGCTTGGTTAGTGTGCTGAATTTCAATGGGAACTCCAATGAGAATAACTTAAGAATTAACTAAGATAGCAGGCACAGCAAGTTCTCCATATTATGATTCATATCCTCCTGCTAAGCTCTGTGGATCTGGCCATGGAAAGCCTCTGCAGTGGGTATACACACAGGGATACATTGCCTACTCCAAAGGCCTTTTCAGAGATCTCTGCCAAATGCAATGTCTGACCCAACAGAATAGCAATCTGCTGCCTGGCTGCTCATTTCTCGGTTGCCCTTCTTGTCAGCAGTCCGAAATATGAGAGCTGGTTCCCAGCCAGTTTCAGCTGGCAATCTCTCCTGCTGGACCAGACAGCCAGAAAACTACAGGAGCTGTTTCATAAAAGCATGAAGATGCTAGGAAATTGAGAAGTGCAGCATGAGATAATAAAACCAACAGAACAATGTAGAATGAAAGGAATATCTGAGGTTGTGTGTTCTTTATAAGACACTAGGGAAGGTAGTAAAATGCATGAGTGCGAAATAATCTCCTTTTATCCTAAAATATGAATTCTGTAAGTTCACTATTCTTTTAGTATTTAGTATAACAAAACTATGGTGCTTTCTCTGTAAGGTATTGGAAGGAAGGGATTCATTTCTTAATGTTTATTAATATATAATAATATAAAGTCATATATTCTGTGGCACTGTAGAATTCTGAGGGCACATATACAGACAGAATGACAGTAATTATTCAGAAAATTGGGCAGAGAAATCACTGCATGAAACTCAATGGTGGACAGCCAGGTAGTAGTGACTAAAGTAAGATATACACTTTACAGAAATGTAAACTCTAGTTATGAATTTTGACAAATATATGTACTGTATAAGACGGCAGCCCAGCTATGCCTAGATGTCTGTCACTGGGAGGAAGAAGCATCAATTCTATTGGATTATAATAGGCCCAGAGATGGCTGTTCCTATTAATAGATGAATGCAAATGAGAATGCAAATATTAATGCAGGAAGAATGGAAGCTGGCCGTTGGCCAATTTATTGCTTGCCTTACAGGTATTGCCTTTGTATAGGGTGTCAGAATGATGACAGCGGTGGATAGAGGGCGACCTGAGAACTGGCAGCTGCAGTGGAGAAGGACAGGTAAGTATACCGCACTGTTGTGTCCCCCACAACCATGGCAGAAGCATAGTTTTGTAATTTAGGCCAGATAACACCTTTAATGAACCTAATGAACCTGTTGCCAAGTCAAGTTTATTAAGACCAACAAAATGCATTCTGATACTTAGGGGTTTAGAACTGTTTCACAAGTCATACAAAAAGTATATATGCATCTATAAAGCTTTAAAAAATCCTTTGTTTGTTTCTATAATGCCATAACTCTCAGTCACATAGGATTAGCTATCTGACCTGCCTTAGTTTTCAAGCAATTTTGCATGCCTTATAAGAATATTGCTAAAGGCCTAACAGATTACCTTGCCTATCAAACCAGATTCAAGTAAAATCTACATAAAATGTACCTATTACCACCTTACTGCCTTATCATGAATTAATACATAATATAAATTAGTATAGTACACTGATTTGGCATTCCCATGAAGAAAACTGAGTCTAAGGATTATTTTTGTTTACAGAGAAAACTTGTTAATAATTTCATATACATGTGTCAGATTGAAAGATTATTGTAGGTGAAGAACCTAAAAGTTCATTCTGAGGCCCACATCTTTCATTCTATCAACCTTGAAATGTGCGTGTTGACCTTGAGAAGTATTATAGAAGAGAAAACTTACATTTTGTTACTGTGCCCACTGGACATTAATATCGGTGGGCATTGTACTGTGTCTTGAGAACTTTGGCATCATCTTGAAAAAGGAAGATTCATAGCATACAAATTAGGGCTATGTTCAGACGCTGTATGAGACCGGCTGTTCTGTGACCTAGCCGGTCTCATTAAAGATCATCCCTGCCAGTACTGCAGTACCAGGTGGATGATCTTTAGCGCCATCAAGTTCTAAAACGGGCATATCCGTGCCACCTGCATCAGAACTCCCCACTGCATACTATGGGGCGTGCGTCCAGAGCCGCTCGCTCCATTGTGTGCACTAACAAGGTTTTCGGCCACTATTTAATGAATAGCAGCCGCAGAAAACTGACATGTCAGTTGTTTGTGGCGCCGCTAGAGATCCTAGCCGGAGCATATCATATGTGTATGCGCTCTGGTCTGGATTCCATAGACGGCAAGGTAACGTATATTTTCATATTAATCACGGCCATTGTTGCAATCGTCAACAACGGCTGTAAATTTTCGAAAATATACGTTGTGTAAACATGACTTAAATGTTTACATTAGCAAATAGTGTCCTGAAATCCTAAAGAAGGGTTTTGGAATATTAATATATGGGGGGGGGGAATAATAATAGTTATTATTGTTGTTGTTATAGCATATTTTTACTACAGACACCAGAATAGAGCAAACATCAGATAAGCTCATAATATAGCTACATAGACAGTGAACAACCTGATCCCTTATAGTTCTTCAAACATATTGAGGGAGATTTATCAAACATGGTGTAAAGTGAAACTGGCTAAGTTGCCCCTAGCAACCAATCAGATTCCACCTTTCATTTTCCAAAGACGAATCTCGAATCTCCCCCATTCTATCAGGATTATGAAAATATATTTAGAAATGGATTGTGTTATATAAGATATCTTAAAGGGATTTTGTGTGTTACTATAGTAAGCATTGTGTGGATATGTTCAATTTTAAACTATAGAACTCTATTACCCAATTTTGAGAATTCACCAGGTGAAAGGCATTGATAAATCATATCTAAGTATGATCTGCTATATGGCACATTTTCTCCCCTTTATAAAATTCCTGGAAATGAACCATTTATCTACACCATGGGTCTCAAACTCAATTTACCCGGGGGCCGCTGGAGGTAGAATCTGGGTGAGGCTGGGCCGCATCAAGTTTTCCACAAGAAGTGGACTGGGGGGTGACACAGGGGACTGGGGGGAACTGGGGGTGACACAGAGGACTGGGGGGAGCAGGGGGGTGACACAGGGGACTGGGGGGAGCAGGGGGGTGACACAGGGGACTGAGGGTCTCTGAGAGGGGACTGGGGGTGACACAGGGGGCTGGGGGGAGCAGGAGGGTGACACAGGGGACTGGGGGGAGCAGGGGGTAACACAGGGGACTGGGGGGAGGAGAGGGTGACACAGGGGACTGGGGGGAGCAGGGGGTGACACAGGGGACTGGGGGGAGAAGGGGGTGACACAGGGGAGCTGGGGGGTGACACAGGGGACTGGGGGGAGCAGGGGGTGACACAGGGGACTGGAGGTGACAAAGGAGACTGGGGGTCTCTGAGGGGGGACTGGGGGGAGCAGGGGGTGACAAAGGGGGCTGGGGGGAGCAGGGGTTGACACAGGGGACTGGGAGTCTCTGAGTGGGGACTGGGGGTGACACAGGGGACTGGGGGGTGACACAGGGGACTGGGGGGAGCTGGGGGTCACTGAGAGGGGACTAAGGGGAGCTGGGCACACACCCCTCCTCCTCCTCTCAACCCCGGAACCGGCACTCTCCTCTCAGCCGCACATGCAGCTCCTCGATCTCCGGAGGAGAAGGCCGCGGGCACTGCAGGGTGAGGTGATCGCATCACTGCAAGTCCTGGGGCTGTAAAGCAGGATCGGGGGTCTGCACTGCATCCCCCGATCCTGCTGAACAGCCCCAGGACTTGCAGCGATGCGATCACCTTGCAGTCCCCACGGCCTCCTCCAGAGACCGGGGAGCTGCATGTGCAGCAGGGACGCTAGGGGGTGGGGGCTCTGCTAGGCGGCTGTAGGCCCCTGCACCGCTTACCTGCCCCGCACCGCACACCTCCCCTCCCACCACCGCCGCACACCTCTCTGTCGTCTTCGGGAGGCCGGCCAAACAGCTGCAGCCGTCTCTGATGCCGGCCCCCCTCTGCCGCGTCATCAGCTGCTTAGCCGCGATTGGCTGAGCATAAAGTTAAGCTCAGCCAATCGCGGCTGAGCAGCTGATGAGGGCCGCACTTACAGGAAAGCTACCATTGAGGTGGGGGCCGCAAACCAGTGTCCCGAGGGCCGCAGTTGGCCCGCGGGCCACGAGTTTGAGACCCCTGATCTACACACATGAAAGTCACAGTGAGGGCTTTCAATACATCAAATGGCCAATGTTCCTTCCTCAAACCAGGTTGCAGCAAAGAAGAGTTAATGCACAGCTTTTCTACTTGCTGTTCATTGAATAAAAGCTCTCAATAGAAAAAAAAAACAGACTTTTGCTCTGCCCTTTCATGGCATTCCCTGGAACACAAAAATCTATCTTACATCTGGATATCACATCTTGAGAAAGCAAAATATGCCTTAAACCTCAGGCTGCATAATCCTTCTCTATCCAATTCTGCAGATGCAAACCATGCCTGACAGTATGCTAATATGCCGCATGGCTGGTAAATCAAAACTGAAAAGTATTTCTGATCATTGAGCTAATTATTAAAATGTTCTGGTAAAAATATCACCATACAGAACGTTTGTCCTTGCTCATCAGATGTCTGGAAACACATTACTTTGCATGCAAGCAACATTGTCATTGATGCCTTTTAAATGTATTACACATATCAATGTTTTATTACATTTGAGCCTTCCATAGAAAAACATGGCTCAACAATGACCTAAATCAACTTACAGTCCTGCTAAAACACACAAAAAAACATACACACACGCGCATACACACGCATTGACACATATACAAATACAGTACAAACACTCACACTTACATACACACATACGCGCGCATGCGCATATACACACTCACGTTCATACACACGCATGCACATATACACATACAAGCACTCACACATACATACACACACATACACGCACATATACACATACACACACTCACACATACATACACACACATACACGCACATATACACATACACACACTCACACATATACACACACGCGCATACACATACACACACACAAATATCCCCATGGAGGCGCATACACACATGCACATACACTCATACACGTGCGTACACATACACAGTAATAAACTTTATTTTTATAAAGGTAAAACCTATGGAACCAACCACATCATTAATTTAAGAAAATAAATGTCGCTAACTAGTTCTTACTTAGTTTTGAAGAGTGTTTCATAGCTTAAAGCGACTCAGTACCCACAATCTGACCCCCCAAAACCACTTGTACCTTCGAATAGCTGCTTTTAATCCAAGATCTGTCCTGCGGTCTGATTGGCAGGTGATGCAGTTATTATGCTAAAAAACAACATTTAAACTGGCAGCCCGTGCCCTTTGGCCGTGGCTTACATTGTGTATGCATTAGGCTGGCACAACCTCTCTGTCCCTCCTCCCCGCCCTTCTCATCATAAGGAATGCTCCAGGCAGATTGCTTCCTATTCGTCAGCTGTGAGAGGACGGCACATGGGCTGGCACCTGTGTAAATGTTCAGCATGGAGAAAATTTTCCAGTGGCATTCCTAATGATGAAGAGGGTGGGGAGAAGGGACGGAGGGGGTGGTGCAAAGTTAGGGCATAGATACTCCCATAGGGCACAGGGCTGCAAGTTTAAAAGTTGTTTCTTAGCACAGTAACTGCATCACCTGCCAAAGAGACCCCAGGACAGATCTTGGATTAAAAGCAGATATCTGGGGGGTCAGATTGTGGGCACAGAATCGCTTTAAACCATAACAAATGTCTAATAATGTCATGCGATATAGGGCTCTTTGTAAACTGTGGCAGCTTATTGCAGTTAGTACATTGGAGCTTGTTTCTTGTTGACAGTTCCTACACCTTAGACACTTAAAAGAAGAATAAAAGGTCCTGTTCAGGATCCCTTTTTCCCTTTGTTGCTTGCTGCTTAACTTATGATGTGAAGGTAAAGCAGAACAGGCCCTCAGCTGCCTCTGGCAATTCTTTATTGGTACAGATTCATGTTAGGATTTTTCTTTTAGTATTAAAGTTTTAGGAATTTAAATGTAATATACATGTTGTTATATGACTTTGGTTCCAAATGGAAAAAAAAAAATCTGCATTCTATAACTAGCCTATTTTCTTTTTTACTTTATAGACGGATATAAAAAAAACATTGATCTAGAATGTTCCAGCTGTACAACAAATGTTCCCCTTCAATCATAGTATAGACAGCAGTGTGAAACAGTGATGCAGCCTCCTGGTTGTCAAACATGACATCTTTATAAGCCATGCATCAGATCCATATCAAAAATCACATGTAAGGGCATTAGACGACTTCTCCTCTTTGCAATCTGTCACATGTATATGAATGATGCATACAATCACATAATCCTTATGAGTTATCAGTAAAGTCTATCAGGACACATGTGCAGGCCACCATATCAATATCAAGTGATGATCTTTTTACCTTAAATTATTTTGGAGTAATAAAACAGCTTTGGTTATTCAGGTTCTCCTCAACAAGTTCATTGTAGAGAACAATGTATATAGTCATGCTTTGCAGAATCACCTCATGTACGTGCTATGTGCAAGCCTACAATAATCTATGCAATATATAAAGGATAAGGAATGCCCTTTAAGGTACAATCATTTCATACATCTGCTTCTCTTCTTTTACCCTGTCCTTTTTTACTATTGTCAGATCTTCCAGCTGCCATATTTGTTTAGCATCAGCAGGTGTCGTGGGTTCCTCTTGTCTTTTCAACTTCTTTTTTATACTCTGCTCTCTATGTCAACACTGAAATGTTAGCGAATTTTCATTTGTTTAATTCCACATTCTTCATTCCCGCTTACGTGGCCAGAAAACATAACATACATAATATAATTAGCTGTCTCGCAGCTTCCCTAATCACAGCTAACAATGCTACTATAGAAGAGTTCACAGCTTTTACTGCCATGAAAATTAGTTAAAGTTTTATTATTATGGCTTCTCCAGAGGGAAAGAGATTTTCATTTACAATTTTCGACATCCATATCTATTTCCATCAATGCCAGAAAGAGCGCAAGGCATAGAGAAGAGGCATAGGGCTTACTAATATGTTCCCAATACCGTAATGCGCAAATAAAATGAAAACACAAATTGCAATTGTCCAACTTGAGGCATATCTGTAAAAAAAAAAGAACTATTGCTGTTTTGCTATTTGTGTGCATACACGAGGACACAGGAACTGTGCTGCTGATAAGGAGAACAGAGCAGAGAGTGCTATTAATCACAAGAACTAGGTCTGGAGATATGAAGTGTAGTATAGCGATCAGATGCTGCACCTGCAAAAATCCACAGGAACACTACTCAATGCCAGTACCTGGATGTGCTACCAGTAGCAATAATGGAAAAGAGTGCAAATATATAGACATGAGCAGCTAAAATTGTGCAGTAAACTTACACAGGGCTTAAATATAACTAGCTTGATAGCATTAAATAAACCCTGCCTATATTAACTATCACGCTTCACTATACTGTTCATTGTATACAGGAGTCGATATTTAACCAGCGCTACAAAACATGGCCACTTTTCAAACTCAGTTCCGTTGAAGTAAATTGAGCTTAATTGAAAATCACACCTGAAGTGGAAACAAGAGAGGGGGAAAAGTGGCCATGTTTTTGTAGCACTGGATAACCCCTTTAACAGAAAACCTGTCCCTTTGATGGAGCAGTCAGATCTGCCAGCATCATGATGTAGAGTAGAAGGAGCTGAGCAGAATATTTTATAACTTTTTGGGAAAAGTCGGTGTAACTTGCAATTTCCTAATGTAAATATCTGCTTATTCTGAGCTTAAGAGTCCAGTGGGTGGTCCTTATCAGTCACAAACATCTTCCTCTGCATGCAGGTTAATAAAAAGGTCTCCTTAGGTCTCCCTCACATGACCATCTATTTCTATCCATTTACTGTCCGTAATTATGGATCTGTGACTATGGATGATATGAAAACTATTGATATCTATGCACACAGTTGTTTCTTAAAATGGTTATCCAGCGTGGGGGCTATTTTTAGATGTGGCCGGGAAGGAGGTGGCTGAAAGAAAAGGCGTCCACTCGCCTCCCGGATCCAGCGGCGGGTCCCGCATCGCGGTGCTCCGGTGCCCGGTTCCCCGTGATGGGGGACCCGCCGCTGGAACCGGGGAGGTGAGTGGACGTCTTTTCTTTCAGCCACCTCCTCCCCAGCCACATCTAAAAATAGCCCCCACGCTGGATAACCCCTTTAACTATCTGTATATTTGCATAAAGTCCTTACTGCATAAAAATAAGACATGCCCTTTAACGATTGGACCAACCCATAGAAGTTAGTGGGTCCATGAAAAATTTACATGGCATACAGATTCCATCCAATCTATTTTTATTGAAACACAATATAATGCAATACACATTCAATATAGATTTTTTTTTGTATTGCAAAAGAAAAAATGCGGACTACAAATCCGCATGTTCTTTAGGCCCCATTCACACTATGGAATCGGCGGCAAGATTCCAACCCGGAAACCCCCGCGCGGACACAGCTCTGAATCTAGCCTTCAATGTGTTTAAAAGGGAGGGCTTTCGCGCCTCCGCTCTCCGTGCCTCTCTGCTTAAAGAATTGACATGTCAATTCTTTGAGCAGAGAAGCACGGAGAGCAGAGGCACACAGGTCCTCCCGTTCAAAAGATTTGAAAGTGGGATTCAGCGCTGAGTTCTCATTGGGGGATTTCCGAATGGAAATCGCCAATTCCTTAGTGTGAATGTGGCCTTAGCCTATAAAGCAGGCCTAATTGTGATTTCTAAGCATCTTACAAATTAAACCCCTGACGAAGCTGCTTGTCTCTCAAAGATATGTGTGGGGCAGGCAATAGTGTAAGCCCTTTTCCTGGATACTCTATGTGTTCTCTATAGCATTCTTATTTTTTTCTGCTTGGTAATTTTCTATAATTGGGTGTCGTACGTTTATTTTCCAAATGTTTTACACCACTATATCAGATGTATTGTTGAATTCTTTGTGCCCGGTTTGATATGATTAGGGGGATTGCTCCTTTTTGATTGATCCTATTACAGCCTACTACCGTGTTTCTCTGTATACTATTTTACGTTGGGCCAAATAAGGTGTTATATTCATATATTTATTTGTGGGCCATGCAACTCTCTTTACCTTGCATTTAGTTTTATTGAGCACTGCATTTTAGGAGCAAGGTTTTAGGATTCTCATTCTTCTCTGGCTTTCTTAAATAGCCAACCTAATGTAACTTGTATCGCATAAATAGAGTAACTGAAAGAAATGTTTCAAAATAAAATCCTATAACGTTCAATCAAAGATATAAAAGCTTATGTCTATCTCCTTCAGAATAATCAGTTCAACCGCTCCAATTACAACTGCTTATACAGAAATCCTTATGACTTTTTTGCTTCTGTAATGTTGCGGAATGAGAAGCATGATTACTTTTTATATAATAAAATGAGATCTTATTTTACATTATATAGTGGTATACATTTACTTTTTTTTTTTTTGCTGAATGTTTGTTGGCACAAAGAATTCTATCTATTTTCAAACAGTGGAGCCATTTTCCCTATTACACCTGTACCCTAGCGGACCAGATTCTATAAAAGAAATGATCTCATATAATAAAACTGCTAGTGCCCTTAAGCCATTCAAAATTCACAAGTGGGCCACATTAATTTTGCAAACCACTAGCTGCTCTAATGTATCAGTTTCTGCCTTTTCTTCATCTTTTAAATCACACATACATTGTGAGTCCCTTGTGATGCATTTGGATTTTAAAGTAGACCAGGCACAGTAGTGTGCGCATTGTACATGCAGTGCTCCTTTCTAATAAAACCAGCATTGCACAGTATATGCTGAAATCCTGGAAGCACGACCCTGACTGGCTGCACACAGAAGCAGATGGAAATGTCTGCTGACACTATATTGTAGCACATAGTGTTTAGCATTAAACATGGTTGCAGATTTATAGCGGTTCAGAGCTCTGGCACTAGAAATAATAGAGCTGTACTTTTTTTTCCCATCTGCTCATAAATCTAAAGAATAACTATTGTGTAGTACACCTGCACTCTTTCACCTTTATTGCCATCTAATAATTTCATTCATAAAATTTAATCCTGTCACTAATATGCAGTATGGTGGTATCAAGCTGTTTTTCTATTATACATTCTGAATATAAAAAAATGCATACACTATTGTGGTGGGCAGCTCATGTGGTAGTATTATAATGCAATCATTTCCAATATTTCACAATAGGAAAAGTCTTTGTCCTCCATTAGTACACTTACTTCTAACTTAAGCTAGCGTGACGTATAGGTGAGTAAAGTATTCCATAATTCTTAGGCAGCGTCTTTTCTGGATAAAGTTGGCTGGCCGAATTGCTTTCTTTCTCTTGTTCACCATTCTTACCAAATAGACAATTTTTGCCTCTTCTCGTCTTCCTCTGAGAAAATTTTGAAGAACTTGGGCGATTCCACAAAATGGTGGTGGAGAATCCCTTTGCTTATACAGTATGTCACACAGCGTACGAGTTACACAAAACAGCTGTCACTCTAAGGGTCCAATTTAACGGGCCGATGGGGCCCCGATCAATAATGTAAACGCGTTCGTTTACTGGGCCTATTGCACGGCCTGATAATCGTTTAGCGAGGGCTGTAGGGACATTGTTACCGATGTCCTTACAGCCCTTGTTGAACACCATACTTTACCTAAACATGTTGCAGGTCTTCTCCTGTGCTCCTTCTTCCTCCTGGTCCCGCACGCAACAGCAGCTTCGGTGTGGCCTGAGCTGACAGACTGGCTCAGCCAACCACTGGCCACTGTGGTCCTGGCCACTGAAGCTGCTGCTGCGCGCGTGACCGGGAGGAAGAAGGAGCGCAGGAGAAGACCTGCAACATGTTTAGGTAAAGTATGGTGCTTGTCAAATCGTCAGTTGCCCGCCGCACATCGCTATTATCGCTCCGTGGAGTAGGACCCTAAGTGTTGTGCCCGATGTTCCTTGCCACATTCCTGTATATGTTCGAAATAAACCAAAGTTACACTGTATGGTGAGTGCCCTACTTAATTTCTTTTATATTGTGGACCATGGGTCTCCAAACTGCGTCCCTCCAGCTGTTGCAAAACCACAATTCCCATCATGCCTGGACAGCTAAAGCTTTGGATTTGGAAATGATGGGAAATGTAGTATTGCAACAGCTGGAGGGACGCAGTTTAGAGACCCATGTTGTGGACTATACAGCCCTTTGGCCAATGGCAGGAGGCTCCTCCAGTTTGTAAATTGTTCCATATGGCATACCTATGCATGAGTCCTCTGTAAGAGTAGTGGCAATCACTGTGTCTACTTCAGCTGCCTTTGCTTATCTGTGCCTTTAAACAAGAGGATGAGGTTGATAACAAAAAGGGTTGACATCGGAGTCTCAAACAATCCAAACTGAATAAATAGATTTAAGGGCAGGGAAAGCCCTCTAGTAAAAGCTAAATAAAATAAAAATGCAAAATAGACTATATTTTCTACATGATGACATCATAAATGTATTGTGTCAGACAATCAACATAGGACTACTTTATGTTAACTTCTGTCCTACAGTCTCATGTCATGCACACTTATAACAGGAACAAGGATAACAGTAGGTCCATTACAGTGATCAATATGCTATGCTTCATCAAAATCCTGCATAATACATTAATATAGAACACAACATAAATTCCTTTTAACAGCTCTCAATTACTAATCCTTCTATAATTCTAATCTCATAATTAATTCTATAATTGAGAACAACAATGGGTAAAGAGGTTAGCATATGCTTGGTGTGAAATGCTGGTATACCTACAGACTGTGCCAGCTGGCACCCACCTGAGAGCTCACTTTAGCTTCTTTCTTCATTCTATAGTCCATTCTATACATAGAGTTTTATACCAAACATATAAAATGGATGAAAGTAATCTTTCCTTTTTGGCCAACCTCACAAGCTTATTATAAAACACAAAGAGGGACATTTATCAAAGGCGTTCCGCTTATTTTTTGGTTGAATATATGCCTTTTGCACCCTTTTTTTTTTTTTTTTTTTTAATAACTTCTATTTATGTCCAAAAGGTCACATAATCCGGGATTTGTGCCTGATTTATCATTTGTGCAATATTCTGGGATTATTCTGTGATTAGTCAGTGATTATATTTATTCACACATTAAATATTTGTTAAATTAGTCCTATTCGGCTGGGTAAAAAAACAAACAAATACTCTGTAGAAAAACACATTTGTAGTAAATGTCCCCCACAAAGCTCATTTTGACTGAGATAAAGTATCAAAAAAGAAATAACATGACCAGGACTTAGAAAGAAATAATAAATCATTCTTCTGCCAGGCTCCCCCTGCAGGGAACAAGTGTGCTCTGCATCTTGCTGGACCAGCAGAAACGCAATGCAGCAATAGGTATAATCATTTTCACTTTGATTTCAACACACTACAGTGGGGGGGGGGGGGGTCACTCTTATAATGATTGGTTTTGTTTTCTTACAGTTTAGAACTATCTAGGGACAACAAGAAAACTAAAGAGGCTAATCGCTGAATTTACTAAACTGACCTTATGCCCTAGAGAGGCCGTCAGGCTCTGGTGTGGGAAAATGACAGGTTATCCAGGTCACAAGAAATGTACAACTAATCCTACAAGCACTGAGCAGGTCACAGCGTCATATATTATAAATACTACCAGATAGATAGATAGATAGATAGATAATTGATAGATAGATAATCAATAGATGATAAGATAGATAGATAGATAGATAGATAGATAGATAGATAGATAATAAATAGATAGATAGATAGATAGATAGATAGATAGATAGATGATATATAGAGATAGATAGATAGATAATCAATAGATGATAAGATAGATAGATAGATAGATAGATAGATAGATAGATAGATAGATAGATAATAAATAAATAGATAGCTAGGAGATAGATAGATAGATAGATAGATAGGAGATAGATAAATGGATAGATAGATAGATAGATAGATAGATAGATAGGAGATAGATGATAGATAGATAGATAGATAGATAGATAGATAGATAGATAATAGATAGATAGATAGATAGATAGATAGATAGATAGAAGATAGATAAATGGATAGATAGATAGATAGATAGATAGATAGGACATGAATTGCAGATGCAGCATAAACTATGGACTAAATCCTTACATATTACTATATTTCCTGCTAAAAGGCCTACTTACAAGGCTGAGTTAAATGGCATAAAAGCATGTGATGCAGGCAGCTGTGGTATTTTAAAACCATGTCCCAAGCTGTAGGTGAAGTTGGCAAGGATGGATGTGTTTACTCGGCAGCAAACAAGAAGCAGATTTCTTTGTTTTCCTGCAGGAAATGTGACTCTCTCTGTTCATTTATCTCACATCCTCAAGGAATCAGCCATCAGGGCCCCAGGTTGCTGTAGATACCTTCCAACAATGCCACCCTATTCAATGCCCATTCAGCTGTTTAGACTTCACCTGTGCTCTGACAATCATAGGTAAACAGCATGCCAGTCTATAAAACGCTCCTTCTATATTAAAGCCTGCTGTCAGGAAAGGGGTGCTGACTGCTTCCTATATAAAGGGAACCTATCTACCGTTTCATAATGTGTGTACCATGCACAGCATGAAATACTCACAGGCTCACTCTGCACAATGATATGTAATTTACTCTAAGAAGCTGTAGCGTTTCAAAGGACTCTTAGATAGAGATGTCCAGGAACAGAGAGGGATTGATCAATCAATCAGGGCCGATCAAATGGTAAGAAGCCACCTGGGACCACCCCGATGACTCAGACTCAGTGCTTATTGGTCAGCCAGCTTGAGGCTATGTTCATACCCAGTAAAATAAGAGCAAAATAGACGTAAAATGCAGCCGTATTTTGAATCTGATTTGCTACATTAAAGTCTAGGGAAAACTTTCAGTCTGTGCACATGCTGTAAAAATATGTATTTCTTTTTACCACGTGTGCACAGACGGATGTTGTTTCATAGGCTTTAATGTAGCACATTATGAGATTTAAAATAGGGCTGCATTTTACACCTACTGTATTTCACTGTCAAATTTTGCTCTTATTTTAGGTTTAAATTAGTGGCAGGGCCCCATTTTACAGGAGCTCATCTTCTAGCTCACATTTACAAACCGACTGAACCTTTTGTACGTTGCAGAGACTGACATTTCATTTAGGCCCAGCTCCAATGTGTGTTTTGATGCTTACATCCAGGTGAGAATGAAACCTATCTAATACCTGTCCTAATGTAAATTCCTCTCTATTTTAGACTGCTTATCCGTGTCTATAGCTTCCAGCTGCATGCCTCCCTGTTTATTGCTGTATGCTGTGTGAGCCTCCTGTAAGTTCAGCTCAATTAATATTAATCCAGTGTTTCTGGGAGACATTCAGTTTTCATAACGTTGTGTCTATTTTTAGCCATGCGTCCTGTACCTTCCTCCCTCGGTCCCAGATCACCAACAATCATTCCAAATATAGACTCAACAGAAGTCAGCAGCTGAGGGTCTCTATGAGGACAGCAGTCATGGCTCATGACACTGGCTTACAGACAGGGCATTTTTCCAGTAGCCTGGCAGATCATTAAACTCCACTGGCATTTTGAATGGACAGCTGGCAGTGGGCAGGGAAGAATGTGTGCATCCTCTAGACACCGTACACCTACACACTTGTTTCAGCTAGACACATTAACCTTTTTGTTGTCCATGCTGCGTTAGTTAACTAAATGGGGATCAGGCACTTTAGGTCAGTTAAGTTGATCTAATACTGCTATTTTACTTTGGTGAGTAATGACACCTCTCCTGTCAAGGCCAGATAGTTATATAACCCATACAATTATTTTTTCTGGTGTCTTACATTTACTTTCTTGCTGAATCCTTGTAGAAATAGTTAAAAGAAACTTGGGACATCTATCCCTAACTCTCACCTTGTTGGGTTAGACTGACTCCATATACTTGCTATAGAACCTGTCTCCTGCAGGGAAGAGAGGTACAAAGAGAGCAGAATGTAGCTAAGTGCTCATTCTAAAAATCGGTAGGGATCTAAACACCCAGTACCTGACCGGCTAAAACATTTGACATGTCTCTAGAATGTCAATAGCTTTTACAGATCATAGCTACACTTTGAAGTGACTCTGTACCCACAATCCCCCCCCCCCCCCCCAAACCACTTGTACCTTCAGATAGCTGCCTTTAATTCCAACATCTGTCCTGGGGTCCGTTCGGCAGGTGTTGCAGTTATTGTCCTGAAAAACAACTTTTAATGTCAAATTACCATGGCCTAGAGTATCCATGTCCTAGGCCTGAACTGCCTCTCTGTCCCTCCTCCCTGCGCTCTTCATTATTAAGAATGCCCCAGGCCGGATTTATCCTAATCATTGATAGCTTGCTGACTACAGTATATATGTGACTATGCTACATTTGTGAATATATGATTAAAATCAGAACATTACACTCTCTTCCATATAATATGCAGGGGTGTGAATTGAACTCTTTTTTTTTACACAGAGAGGCGGTGCAGGCCAAGGGCACAGACACTGTAGGCCACACCAATTAGACACAGCGCTGCAAGTTTAAAAGTTGCCTTTTAGGACAATAACTGCATCAACCGCCGAACGGACCCCAGGACAGATCTTGGATTAAAGGCAGCTGTCCAATGGTACAATTGGTCCGGATGGCGGTGGAGGGAGTGTGTCTGTTGGGGGGCAGATTATGGATGCAGAGTCGCTTTAAGGAAAACTACTTTGGAGAGGTGCACACCTCTTAATACCTTTAGTACATCTTTAGCTATCTATCTTTCCCAAATCTATGTTATCTCCAAGCCTGTTGCAAGGGGCTGTGGGAACATAATAAAGAATATATTCCTGCACCCCAATAGTGTTGCCTTACTGATATCTTCCCACCTCCAGCAGCTCCTGCGGCTACAAAGTCATGTACCCCGTTGTGGATTGCCTACTCAGCCAATTAGTGACTGGGGTGGGACACTGATTCAATCCATCAGCAGGCCGTGATGTTAAATAATATACTCAGATGCTGGCTGAAAATGGAATTGGGTGACTGCTGGACAAACCGCAATACAGCACTATGGAGACACGGAAACGGGTAAGTAAACTTTCTTTACATTGTTCCCCCCCCCCCTTTTTTAGTGATTAGTACATTTTGTGGGACTTGCTCTTTAAGATAGATAGATAGATATAATTTACTTTTTTTTTAAGTGCAGTAAGCTGTATGTAGTCTTTCCAAAAAAAAAGATGTGCAGGCAGCACATTGGAGAGACACACCTCACTTTAAATTTATATTTGATAACATCGCTAAAAGCTTAAATAGGTTTTCTGCCTAAATTTACTTTTAGAATAATCTCATAGATACAAAAGCCTAAGATGGGTGCAGACATGAGGTTATGGCTGCCAAGTGATTTTTCACCATCTCTGTTATCACAATAAAGCTGATCAGCCCAGTCAGGTCTGACAGTCTGGATGCTGAGGATATACGACATAATAACCACAGTCTCTCCAGTTTGGTTGTCAGATGACACATCCCAAGCAAACTGTGTATCTTAGATTACTCAGTTCTGGAGCTCATGGAGGGGCAGACAATGGACAAAGACCCTTACTTTATTATTGACAATTTATAAATATACATGTCAATAACAATAGAAAAACAATCATTTATTGAAGATAACTGTTTGACCCCTGTGTATGTAACTGTATCCTCATCTTACAGAGTTTCCAGCCCTTTGTTCAGCTTTTGTATACCTGTCAACTGTTACCATGTTGTTCAAACTGAAAATATTTCCATGAATCTCATCAGAGAAACGTCTGTATACTGCTAATGATGACCTCGAAGAACAAATATCTGATGAAGGACACTCAGGATCTGCCAAATAGTTCTTTACATGGGGGTTCTAGAATCAGTGTCTCCAAATGACAGGGCAGTAATATGTCCTCTAATATGTTACTGGAACAGAATACTATCCATGGGTTCACATGCACTGCGACCAATCAGCAGACAGACGGCGCTGATATTTATGGTGAGGGAAAGAAAAAACAAGACGAATCTTTGTAACGACTAAAAGGCTTTACAAGTCATTGTATGAGATCTATTCATGAGAAAAGTCTCTTTATGAACAGTAAAAGGAAAAGCAAGCATAAGAAAAGTCTGGCTATAAGAATTCCAGAACCCACCCCAACATAAGTAGATTAGCATTAGTATTTTATATGTTAATACTACTACTAATAATAATAATAATAATAATAATAATAATAATATTTAGATGGTGTGGTGATTTCCCAAGTGTTCAAATTCACAACTAATGTGAACGTACTATTGGAAAAAAATAATCACAGTCACTCCAAAGACAGCTGGACCTACTGTATATACTCAGTGTGGTGCTGCATATTTTGGGTCTTTAAAGAGTCACTGTCGTATTTTTTTTTTTTTGCAGAAATCAATAGTCCAGGCGATTTTAAGAAACTTTGTAATTGGGTTTATTAGCCAAATCTGCCATTATCTGCATGTAAAAAGCCTTTTCCCAGGTCCCCCCCTCCTTCCTCTTTTTCATCCACTCCAAAAAATCTGAAAATTGTGACTTGTTGCAGGAGACGTACCCTGTCTGTTCTAGGGAGAGGGGAGGGGGGAGGAGGAAGGAGGGAGTTAGCCGGCAGCAGAAAGCAGATAACAGAGGATTACAGGCACGGAGCTGGGTGACAGCTGTAATCCGAGCTCAGACAGGTCACTGGTGATGGTCAGAACAGATAACGGGTGAGGGATTTGTAGATTAACTCTTTGTTGTCCTGTTTTGGTCTTTTCTTTAGCTCTCTCCATAGGAGAACAATGAAGACAGGGGGGGGAGAGCTTCAAACTGCTTTTTAATGATAAAAATGCATTTTTCGGATAATAAACCCAATTACAAAGTTTCTTAAAATCGCCTGGACTATTGATTTCTGCAAAAAAAAAATTCACGACAGTGACACTTTAAGCTCTTTACAGGCTATGATATGCTTCCCTTTCTCCCTTGTTCTATTGCAGTTGTACAAGTAAACAAATAGAACAATGAGAATAACTGAAAATATTGATGACAAATTGACAAAAACTAACCGATACTGTAATATATGTGCACTCTATGGGGGGGGGGGGGATTTATTGTTTGCAAGTTTTTTGAGCTTGTACCTTTTACATATTATCTTGTGATGTATGATACTTTTTCAACGCACCACCTATTAAGAGGAGAGGAGAAGCACTAAAATTTTGTAACCTAAGAAAGTTGCATAGAATAAATGTGTCAAAAAAAATCAAGGCTGTCTATGCTGAATCGTTATTTCCTGTTCACATGGCACTAAAGTTCTGATAAGGAGCTACAGCAGGGGACAGCGGGGGCCTGGGAATCGGCACTTGCAGCTGAGAGGGACAGGTAAATATACAGTATGGTTATGTTCCCTACAGCATCATAAAATAACCATTTACAGTAGTATTATCACCCCCCCCCCCCCCCGCCCTCAATTCTATGTGCGGTTGTAAGCACTATATACTTGCAATTTGTATCTTTTTCATGTTATTTATACAATATAATAATTTTAACACAGTTCATTGAAAATATGAAAAATAATAATTGATACACTATGACTGCAGTTGTTTTAATAGTAAAAACTATTAACTAAATGATACCATATAACTTTTCAATTCACACCCCTGCATTTTATATGGAAGAGAGTGTAATGTTCTGCTTTTAATCATATATTCACAAATGTAGCATAGTCACATATATACTGTAGCCAGTATGCGCTTTATCAATTCTTAATGTAGGTGAATTGAAATGCCCCTTCGTATCTGCTACAAAGTGCTCTTTAGAAGAGGCAATGTCTGGATCTCTGCCAGCAATTAGAAGTGGACTCAGAAACCTTGCGAATGGTGGTAAATGTGGTGAAATCATTAGCCGTGGCTGAGAGGGAAAGCATATAATTCTTTTTTCTTTTAATTAGGGATCTTAGTCATCTTTAGAAGTTAGAAGCTGAACACTGCACAGGAGGAATTGCTTCATTGCAGCTTAAACAAAAAAGTGCCATTGAATATAAAGTCACACTAATGAACTAGGGAATGAAATAATGCAATGGACAAAAGGAGAGTATACATAGCCAATTCTAAGTGTATTAAAGATATTCATCAGTTCAGTACACTTAAACTCATTAATTCATACATTACAGAGAAATGCCTACCGCAGGGTAAGCCTTCCTAAAATAGAAGCCAAATATAAATTCATGTAAATCACTAAAGTTATTTTTAGATGGAAATTATCATAGCTTTTCATCAGATACAGTCTGGATGTGTGCACCTTCAAAGGGAAGATTTAGAACTATGGTAGCCTAGAACTTTGAACTGCCGGCATAGTATACAGAGAGTTGTTGACCTTGTCCTCACTCTTGACAAAATCTGTTGGTACTCTATTAGAATTATGTACCCTTTCAAACTTCATGAGACTTTGCCAATAAAACTGTTTCATTATCTTATTTAAACAGATACCTGTATGATCCCAATTTAAGCTGCGTTCACACTACGTATATTTCAGTCAGTATATTTCAGTCAATATTGCAACCAAAACCAGGAGTGGATTAAAAACACAGAAAGGATCTGTTCACACAATGGTGAAATTGAGTGGATGGCCGCCATATAATAGTAAATAACGGCCATTATTTCAATATAACAGCCGTTGTTCTAAAATAACAGCAAATATTTGCCATTAAATGGCGGCCATCCACTCAATTTCAACATTGTGTGAACAGAGCCTTTCTGTGTTTTTAATCAACTCCTGGTTTTGGTTGCAATACTGACTGAAATATACCGACTAAAATAAACATATACTGACTGAAATATACGTAGTGTGAATGCAGCCGAAACACGTATCTTATGTATGTATACTGAATGTGTAAATCGCTTACTATATGGATTAGCTGTACCATAGATAAGACCTTTATTAAGAGCATATTGAAGGAATTTATAAATCAGTGACATTTTTCACCGTCTCCATTGTATTTTTCACCAATTTATCAATTTTTTTTTACATTGAAAAGAATACCTTTCTGCGACACTCTAGGGAATTTCCAGTTTTTGTGTGAAAATGGGCCATGTAGGCATAGTGTTAAAGATACATTTATCAAGCAGTGAAAGCTCAGTTCTGCCTTACATTTTGTCCTAGCCATGACTATAAAAAATGGTCTAAACAGTACAATTTGGGAGATTTCTGGCGCATGTTGGACAGATCTCTGGTGTATCTAATTGGAGAATAGAACAGACTTATTATGTAGTCATTATGCATCAAAATAATAATAATAATAATAATAATAATAATAATAATAATAATAATAATAATAATAATAATATATTTATACAGTACCAACTTATTTTGCAGTTCTAGTCATTGCCAAAATTGGTCCCTGTTTCCATTTGAGCTAACAATCTAAATTCCAGATTTACCTATCTGTATGTTTTGGAGTGGGGGGGGGGGACTGAAGTACCTAGAGGAAATCACCGCAAACATACAAACTCTTTGCAGATGTTGTCCTTGGTGGGATGTGAACCCAGGACCCCAGCGCTGCAAGGCAACAGTGCTAACCACAAATATGCCACATTTGATGATTGCCCATCTAGGTTTGCAATGTTTGCTCTGGTTGCCTTCTAGAACTTGCAGAAACAAGTTACACATTTACACATCTGCAAGCACTGTCTGCAATCGTGGACAGCACTTTGTGCCTCAGTAGTGGACCACAATTCACGGACCACTACATTCTAGACAGAGACCTGTACTGGGATCTGTCTTTTTTTTTTTTTTTTTGCTGCAGCAAAAATTGTGTATGTGTGAATAGGCACATAAAACTTTTAGGCCCTAAATTTGTCAGTAATTGCTGATCTGCAACTACGGAAAAAAATTGCAGACATGTGAATAATGCCTTAGACACTTCTCTTTTTACCTTCTTTACTTGGGGCATTACACAGGACAATTATCATACAAAAATCTTTTATAGCATTCGAATTTAACCGATAATAGTTTTATGTGAATACAGACAATCGAAAAATCGTTCATGTGTTCTTGATTACATCTTTTGAGCTGAACCTAAAATCAGCATTAATTGTTCGCTAAACATTCGCTGTAGTTCCACATGCATTCGCTGTAATTCCACATTCGATTGTTAACTCTTCATTAATAGTTCAGTGAAATTCCACACTGTTTGCGCTTTTGCTGATATCAGATGCAGTAAATGATCATAGTATCCATCGTAACTAACAACTATTATTCTGTGTAATATGCTGAACAATTTCAAGTAGCTCTCGTTTGCGATCATTTATCGTTATAGGGTATGTTCACACTGAGCAAATATGGTGAAATTCTGCGGTGGAGCTGTCTGCCACGGAATCCCACCATGCTCAGTGTCCTGCTGTGAGTGAATGAGAGGGCCCACGCTCCTCCGCTGCCGCTGCTCTGTGCTCCAGAAGTAACATGTAATTTCTTTGAGCGGAGAGGAGGCGTGCTCTCCTATTGAGATGACATGACACACAGAGGCATGCATACACCTATTGTACTCAATGTGAACATACCCTAAATCAATAAAAAAAGTTTGTCTAATAGGACCCTTACCCAGCATTATACCTAGTTCACCAAGGCCAATAGACCAAAACGTCTGTACACACATCTATGTTTTTACTGAAATTGATGACGTAAAAGGAAATTGTTAATAAAAGATGGCATAAGCATAATTGTTAGAGTCAAGTGCCATTGATATCTTTTTCATAAGTTTTTAATAAGACAGTTTTAGTAAATCTACGATAATTAATTAATCACCCGGTTATTTTGTTCTTCAGGATGTCTTACACAGAATACAAAGAGGTTATTGATATGGCATTAAATATCAGCAGTATAAACATTACAGAACAGCAAGCAGACAGTTAATGCATATGCACATGCAGCCTGTTTTCTGAAGTCGCCAAAACAGAAGCCCATTGCTGTGATTCTGTAACCAGCTAATTAGCTAGATTTCTCAAAACTGTAATTTAAAGAAAAACGCTAATTATGCTTTACAAAGAAAAAAGTTTTCCCTTATTAGCAGAACTAGACAATGGAAAACGCAAAGGTCAACGAAAGTGTTCTCCGTATGCTTAATGCAGCTGATTAAACCTGCAGCTCGGTTTTTAATTCAATTTTGCGCATGTAGTAAAGTCTCAAGTTGCCATCATCAATTCCTAACTAAAACACTGTCAGAGCTGAAGATAAGAGAACCTGGATCTTAGTAAGGCAAGCTCTCTGAGCACTGGGTCACAAGGGACAAATACTGGTATAATTTAGATTCACTCCAATTTCATGCTTGGAGTTTTTTTTTTTTTTTTTTTTACACTTCCTTAATTGGTAAGATTCATCAACAGAATATAAAAATTTGAAGAAGCCAAAAAGGTACTTGTAAGACAAAAAAATAAAATCTAGAGGCCAAAAAGGACATCATGACACCACGTATGAAAATGCAACATGGCTATTCACTTTCTACAGTGCTACCAGATTAATTCAATGTACAGTTTTAGCATCTGTTTTGTAAGCAGTTTGAAAATTTTTTGAACTAATGTTACCATCTTACATACTGTGTTTCCCCAAAAATAAGACAGTGTCTTATATAAATTTTTGCTCCCACAGATGCACTTTGTCTTACTTTCAGGGGATGTCTTATTTTTCCATGAAGAGTTCACACTTATTGTTGGGGAAAAAAGTATTATATACTGTACAGAAGTTGTCATCACAAACCAGTATAACCAGACATAACCCGGTAGGCGGTGGGGGTCTTACAGGGGATGCCTTATTTTAAGCTATCCTGTAAATCCTTCACTATGCCTTATTTTCAGAAGATGTCTTATTTCCAGGGAAACAGGGTAGTAAGTTGCACCACTGGTTAAAAGCCCATTATGTCCTGGGTTTCATCTGGTTCAGTATTTCATAAATACACTGCCCTCTAGCTTCAGGTGTGTTTTTTTTTCCTTAGGAAGAAAAACCTATGCTTCACTTAGACACCTGGCTTTTTAGAGAATTTTATAAGCTTATCCTCAGACAAGGATAATAAAAGTTAGATTTTTCCTTTCTTCCCTTGGCACTTGGTACCTGGCATGTGCATAATCCAAGTCATCTCTATCCAGCTCCTGTTCATTAGCACAAAAGGAAGAAAGGGGGATTGTTAAAAAAAGGGGAAACATAAAAGGAAGGTCCCGTCTGGAATTTCAGACCAGCTTTTGTTTTATATTTTCTATTAAACACCAGCTCCGGTGAAATTCAAGACCCTTGTTATCGTCTATTCGGCGTTGAACACACTTTACACTGGAGTAGACGACAGCTATAAATGTTCTAGTAACCCCAGACTTCCTGCATGCAGATACAGAAAGAGGAACTTAGAAGGGACCTGCCAGACTGCCAGACTGATCTGCTTTACTCACTGTAGAGCTGCAAGTTGACACAACTATATATATATATATATTCTAAACTGTTGACTAAAAAATACAAAAACTTCTAGAGTCTCTAAAGCTGCCAGTTTCTTTTCTACACGGCAGGCACAGGGACCTTCTAAAGCCGTCACACTTCATATGCAGTGACCACCTAGCTGTCTTAAAAACAACAGTCACTAAGGGGTTCAAGATAAAGAATAACAGAAAGATTATTACGACGGGGATTGAGGATTTTAGAAAAAGGGAAGTATAGGGTAATCCACAAGCATATTAGTGCCCTCTTTGCCACAATTGATAACGATATATTACTGGGCATAGGTAATGCAAATGCAATTCAGTTCTAGTCATTAGCCACTGGGGATGAAAGTTTCATGTATGGACCAAGAACACTTCAAAAAAAAGGCCTCTTGCTTTTGTCAACAGTCCCTCACTTCCCACCAGAATTTCAATTTGTGGAAACCTAGCCATAAACTGTGATACCATTCAGTTCCTAATTTGGTGGTTCCCATTCTGTTGAGATAGAGATGAGTAAGGGAAATTGCCATTTTTGCTTTTACTGTAAAACCCTAAAGATATCTTCTCCCATTTTAGGGTCATCAAACTTTTCTTCCAGCATTCAAAAATAATATCTGGATGTGTGGAGTACAGGGGTTTCCTAAGAGCTTGGCAAATAATCAAAATTTACTATTTTTCTGAACTAATAAGGAATGCACCATAATGTATGAACTTAAAAATTGCTTCAGACATCACAGGCCCTGTCGTCCATATTTCCTATTTATCTCTTGGCACATCGGTAACTTTTTGTATTCCTCAAGGAACTGGTCACTCATAACTGTAATACCCCTACTTCACCCCTGTAGCACAGCGAGGAGCTTGGTGAGAGAGGCAAGTTGTCTCCTATAGAGAATGAGCAGCCAGGGTTGAGAGGGTGAAGGACCAGTTAAGATGCGGTATGTTTGATTTATTGGTAGGAGCTTGGTTCATTCAACTGCTTTGTTTTCCTCCACAGACAGATTGGAATAATGGTATGTTTTACAGACCCAGCATAAAATATGGTGACTAAAGCACATCAAGTTGTAGCCTCTCAAATTGAGAAAAACCAACTCCTCATTGTTTAGTATTAGCATAGAAAAGGCTATTCTTGCTTCCTCCCATTCCATATTATAGAGGGTCTTTTATTGATATCCCAAGTTTTACTTCTTGAAAGGAATTTAAGTTTCAAGTCCCTTTGCCTGATTGATGTTCTCCTTTTGTTCCACCCTGTAACTGTAATAAACCTGTCACTTTATTTTATTTAAACAATGACTCCTATTCATCAAGTCCCAATATGTTACAGGCTCCATTTAAAGCAAAAAAAAAAAAAAATGCAGCTGCCTAGGGCTCAAGCCCAGCATTTCACTTGTACAGTCTACTAAAATGTACTATCTAACAAATAGCAGTCTTTTCTCCTCTCTTCTCCCCATCTCCAGAAACGTTTTTCATGACAGCTTTATTACCCTGTGAGCACTCAGATCAGTGGGTGCCGGAGTATATTTTACACAACATTTGTTACAGACCGAATAACCAGTCTCCATCTACATTCAAGGTGAATGCTGACCTTATATCGGTCTTCATTATAAATATCAGGCAAACTTTTATCTTTGTGCCATTTGAGTTTTAGAATAAATTTGTTACTTATCAGAAATTAGTCACAAGCAACAAACGTACCTGATTTATGAGCAGAATGATGCTTCTTCCCCACTTCAATCTGGAGAACCTGAAGAAGGTTGTAGCAATTAAGATTTTATGATGTCAATAAGATATGTCATTGAAGTCCCGAGAGTGCTCTGCTCTCAGTGTAAGGTGATATGGCTATTGTTGTAGGATGAGTTCTCATCATGAGAGTTTACATTTTTATTGAATGCCATCAGGTTAGCATTGTATTAATGTGAGGTTGTTTATGAAATGATAGTTGCTACCTAGCTCATATTAACCTTGTTTTTTCCTCAGATTTTTGTGCGTATTGTGCTCTGCAGCTAGAAATAAGGGAAGTACGTGGTTGGACTTGGCTGAGGCCCTAGCTCCGCAATATATCTCCCTAATGCAACAGAAACCTAAAGGCATAACATGAGGTATTGTTCTTCTGTGGTTTCCCTTAAAATTAAGACAATCACACACCAATTTAAACAGATCAGAGTTACTTTCTGGAACGTTTACATTGATAGCTTATCCTCAATGTCTGATTGGCTGAGTCCAGACACTCTACACCAGTGCTTCTCAATTCCAGTCCTCAGGCCTCACCAACAGGTCATGTTTTGAGGATTTCCTTAGTATTTCACAGGTGATATAATTATACTCAGTGCATCAGGTGTTATCACAGGTGCCTTTGTATGGGATATCCTCAAACCATGACCTGTTGGTGAGGCCTGAGAACTGGAATCTTCCGGCGCTATTGTATTCGTTGACAGCAAACGAGCAGGAGCAGGTGAGAGCCGGGGGGGGGGGGGGGCGCAGGGAGCTGCAGGGGGCTGCCTGGGTGTTTGTCAGATTGTCTCGGCAGTCCATAGGATACAGGGGCGGTCTGCTGCCACCGCTTCTATTGCGGCAGATCGCTAATAGGCTAATCATTGCTGCTTTAGACTGTTGAAAGACAACGATCAGCCAACGTCGTGCATATCGGCTGATTGTTGTCCTCTATTACACTAAGCTATTATTGGCTGTATCGGTCGGTATAGGCCGAATACGGCCAATAATCGCTTCATGTAATAGGGCCTTATGAAGGATCAGAAGCAATTAGCTTCGGACATTGTGTAGGCGTGATGCTGGGTTACTGCAGCACAGCTCTCATTTACAGCAATGGGAGCTGCTCTGCATTAAACCAGGTCTGCCACTACACAATAAATGCAGCCATCTGCTTCGGACCACTTTGTGTAATAGGGCATTTAATATCAGCCCTAAGGTTTTGCCACATGTAAATGTCTATCATTACACCCATAACGGTTGGCAGTTGCTGACTGCACACTATTTCTTTAATGCAGAAAGATTGAAAGGTGTAAGTATGCAGAATTATGCTGCCAAAAAGTCTGCGGTTGCATAGTAATTTGAAGTTGTACATGGGTATTGAGAAAAGAGCCCGAGATCCAGGGTACAGGCACCAACTGGGCAGACCTAACAATTCTGGAAAGTCCTTATGGCTCGTACGGTTCTCTATAAACTCAAGGATATTTGATTAAAAGAAAAATAGAATCACCTTAATTAATTGTTTGGTGTTTTCTGGATGGAAAACCATTTCTTTGGTAGCAAAACGGAGATCTGACTTATTCTTTTCAAGCTATTCTTTCCAGTGTGTTTATTCAGTAAATATTATGCTGCTTCTGACACTTTGTCTTCTGCCTCTCCATTTAATAGCAACCTTCAAATGTCAATTTAATGTAAAACAAAGTGATGGTTGTCGCAGGATTCATTTGCCCACTCAGTCTTCTATAGAAATACAAAAATGGAAACAATGTAGCTACAGGCATTACATACTAACTTACTGAGGGGGCTATAGTTAATGGATATTGTTGGCTATGACTTGATGGACAGCACAGCTAGATGTGGTAAGGCACCTCAAAGAATAGGAGCATTACCTGAAGCCTAGAAACCATATATTACGAAATGCTGCTACCTAAAAGCTCACAGCGAGCAAGGAAAAATAACTGTTTAAGTATAAGACAATGCTTTAAGGGAGCATGTGCACTATAGAACATTGAGATTTTCAATCTGAACTGTCAAAAGACTATTAAATAAAAACGTATATTTTATCCCTTTAAAATTTTAATATATATATATTTTAAAAATAATATATATCCAAGCTACTGAAACAAATATAAAAATTTGATCACATGAGAATACCAGTGTCCTACAGAGTTTTTACCTTTGAACTATTGTATCCAAAGCTAGCTTGCATTTTAGGCCATTAGTGACGATTAATATGACTTTTTATGGTGGCCATTAACAGGCTTTAGGCGAAGATGTCATTTTTTGTCTTTGTCCTCTAAGTGTCTAAGTGTTACATGTGTGTCCTATGCATGATGTCGGCACCACAGAAGCTAAGTGCTCCCTCTTAACTGACCTCAGCAGTCAGGTACTGTACTTTCCAGCATTATAAATTAGTACTAGGCAGTGATGTCAGCAGAATTTGACTGCTAAGGCCACTGAGACCACTACAACATCTATACTGGATCAGCGGCACGTAGAAAAGACAAACTGTGTTTCCTTTTTTCTTCTATCCCATTTGTGGCGCTGTAATGAAAATGCACATATTCATGCAGCTTGCTTGTTCCCATCATCATATTGGAAATTCTGCCATGCGGGACGGGAGGGGAAATTCACTACAGGTTTTCCACGTCGAAATAAGGCCTTGGGACGTCGAAATAAGGCCTTAGAGGGTCATTAAAATAGCTTCTAATACGTGAGACCTGGCTGTACTGTATGTTGGAGCTTGGAATCCACTGACAATCAGAATAAGGTTCTAGCACTGCTTTTATTAGAAGAGATGACAGTGCCTGTGTGGTCACTTTTCCAGTTACCTCAATGGAAATGGGGATTTGTAGCATATGTTTAATATTTAAAAACAAAGTCACTGCATTAAGGGTATTATTGAGTAGATATCTATCTTCTGTCATGGTTATGGCAAATGTTCATAAACACATTTTTATAAACCCATTCATATGACTCCTGTCTGATTATAAACATTCCTGACTTTATCTGTAATATAAGTAAAACAGAGGTTTTCACATATACATCATAGGATGCCACTAATTCTCCCAGGTGCTGCCCTATTAAGCATGCTTATTAAAGGTGAGAAATGTACACTCCTGGCTTCTCCACTCTAACATCCCCAGAGAGAAAAGCCAGTCTGCCTTATGTACTATACAACATCCAGGCACATAAGGTGAAAGAAAGCAAATAAACCACTATTTTTAACTTCATTCAATACTTCCTTAACATGCACAAATATCCACAGAAATAGGTATCTATATAAGAATATGCATGTAACATACAAATGCTCTGTTTGTAAAGACTGTCTTACTTACACACATGAGAGCCTGTAATTTACTGTATAATTACTAGGACTGATCCATCGAGCAAGTACAGGGCTTTAGCATGGCAATAAATTATGGTTCTATACAACCTCTGAGATGCATAGAGTCATAATAAAAGCCTATGAAGCCCCACTCTATTTCCATTTGCCAGTACAGAGGCATACACACTCGCTGCAACTCCATAACACATAATAATGCCTCTATCCATGTGTATGAGGTCTACTAGTGATGAGCAATTTACACCTACTGCCATTTTTCATTCAGCTGGAGTCATTATGAGGAGTTACATAGTGAGGAACCAAAACCATCATTGGCTACTTAACAGTCTACTAACATGTTACCCACATAATCGGGTATTGGAGAACAAGGGTGAATGGGTAATAAAAAAGTATTTGTGACTAAAGGCCCTATTACACCAAATGATTATCCCTGTACAAGGCCGATTAACAGCTGTTCCATCCGATAATTATTTGGTGTAATAGCGCATGTTTAAAGACCACGATTTCAACTTGTTGAAAAATCAAAACCACACTCTGTGTAATAGGAGCAGCTATAGGATAATGTAAAAGGACTTCATTGGACGGCCCGGACGATCTGAGGATCATCCGCACAGCCCCTCCTGCTGTTCCCCCTTTGCTGTTTGTGTGTGTTAAAGAACAGACAGTGAGCGGGGAATGAGGGGCAAGCGAGCACTGACTTGACAGGTCAGCACTTGCTTCATCCTTATATTGTGCCGTGTAATATGGCCCAGAAGACCATTAATGTACCAAGTATTGTGTTCTTCTAAATATGCTATAGACCATTACACTGTTCATCAGGTAGGACAAAGTAATAACAACAGTTTCCAGCCCCATTATTAGATATAGAGGTGACATTTCTAAGGTTCTGTGGGTATAAAAGGCTAAATAATTATAAAATCTAGCCTAGGATTTATAAAAGTATCTTGGAATACTAACATTTCATATTTAGGATCTTAATGAAGACACATTTGTGTCACAGATGGTGTGTTTTCTTAGACATCTATTTCTCCAATGCTTAACGCTATTGAACAAAAGATGTTTTTGAAAAGTGCTGGAGATTATTAAGGGGAAAAAAATGTGTAGGAATCCAAATCATTAACACTCTCAGTTATTATGTCAGCCAAGCACCTGCATCCTTCACACAGTTCCTATAAGGCAATGGGTCACAGTGTTATCTGTTGTACACTATACATCTTCAAGCAAATAACAGGCTTTGAGGACAGAGGAAGACATCCACTTTGTGAGCTGAAAATGCATTATTCATTGATCTAATTTGGCATAAAATGATGTGACTAGTAATCAAAAAGTTCTCTTCCTTCTTCTCCACATATTCCATTTTAATTGGATTCTCCAACATGTATCTGATTCTTGGCCTATGAACTTAAAGTCAGGTCCAACCAGCTTGTATTCTGAGTTTAACACCAGGATCTAAAATCTCACATTTTGCTAGCTCCATAATCAGTTCGCTATATAAAACATGCACATACAGTTACTGCCATAACATGACAGCTGGCCTGGCTTTGTAACCACAATACAACAAGGTCTGTCACCGAAAAGGATACCAAAGAATTATCCTGTAGGCATATGATCTTACACAATTCAAGCTTTTCACTAAAGCTACATCGGGGCCTCGGAGCGGCATCTTACTACGGTGGTATCTTTGAATAGACAAGATTCAAGCCAGAGAACAAGGATGTTTCCAAATGTATTTAGTATTTTTATCTGCATTGAAGCACAATTGAGCTGTCCTAATAGTCTCATCTTAACTTTGGAAGATTTTCGGGAGCCACACTAAAAACATGGAGAATCAAGAAAACATGAAGATGCAAACATCTGAAGATCAATATTTCAATGTGAAATATGGGACTCAGCACGTCTGAAATCAAAACCACAGCTGAGTGTATCTGATTGCTCAGTGATCATGTCCCACACATAGTACAGGGCAGAAGGGGCAGCAAACCGCAAGTCATCCAGTATAAAGAGTCCATCATTTAAATAGTATAAATCGAATAAATAAGCATAAGAAAACTTAGAGAGAGAAAGCAGTTGTTACATTTCTGCTTAAAACAACCATATTATATGATTTGAATGTAACAGCATGTAATAACATGTGCACTTACTCCAGTTATCCTAATATTACTATAAGAACATAGAGCACACTACATTGCTGTAAATAGCTTTACGTGTTTCTGTAATGTGCCCCCTCTCACTTCCAAGAGTTATTGATGAAAACAAGCAAGTACCCCGCTCGCGAGATACATAGCTGGGTATAATAGTTAAAATGAAAATTCAACAATCATACTGTTCTATAGAATCCCATTCTAGACCTACTGTATGTATCTGAAATCCGAGTCACATACTTTTCTACGATGCCCACCACTACCGCCATACATACATACACTTCTAATTTCCCTGTTTAGCTATGTTAGCAGTCATGCATTCTCAGTTACTTAAAGGCACTGTATCAACAGAAAATGACTTATTGTTTAAACTGAGGTTTTTTTATAAACATATTTTAAGAATTATTGGTCTTTTTTTTTCTTATTTTCCATTTGAGTAAACTGAAGTGAAACTTCCTGTGTTATTCTGCTGTCTTTTCATCAGTGTCTTCCTTATCACATACAGGATTACAATGAAAGAGTACCCTAGAAAATAACAGAAGATCTACTAATACTGACAATAGCTAAAGCTTATACATCAGGCTCCCCATCCATGTAGAATAACCTCTGCACAGGTCACAGAGCATGCCAAAAACCATTCACTTCATGTGAAAGGGTCAGCTCCAGACTATTGCTGCTAAAGGATACCTCTATACCTCTAAATGTAATTAATAACAGCTCCAGCGGAATGGACCCCCCCCCCTAATAATGTATTAAATATAAAATAAAAATACAACCAGAAAACAATATAAATTAATAAATTGTGTTAGTATGTGGCCCAGATCAGAAAAAAAAATCTAGGCTACATAACCTATTCACTTTAACTCTGTACAACAAGTTCTTAAAGTGTCCCTGTCAAAAGTTTTGATCGGTATGGGTTTGAGTATTCAGACCTGTATCGATCGGGAGAAGAACGTGCTACAGTTCTCTCCTGGTTCCGTGTCACATGATCAGTCGGGCTTATAATGGGGTTACACAGAGCTGTCCACTCCAGAGCTGCAGCGCGGCCCTCTCCCCACTCATTCTCCTGATCGGTACAGAAAAGTTTTGCAAAACAAGAGTGACAATTTAAGTAATTATAGCTATTCATTTGAGATTAAACATATAAATCAGTAGTGTAAATACTGCACGTTTAATAATATTAATCAGGTAGCAACATGAACTTGTTGCATATATCATGGCCACACTGGGTACTATATGTATGTTACTCCAACCCCAGACCCCAAGTTGCAACAGGGTCAAAAATAGACAGCTTTTTCCCTCTGCTGCTGACCTCATTCAGTTGCACAAACCAGAATTTGTTTTTTATTACCTCTCTTAGGGTGCCTTCACACGTACCATATCGCTGTGTAGTTATCGCTGCGAGTTTCTCGCATATAAATCCACAGTGATGCTGATTGCTATCAAGCCAATGTATGTGCATTCTCGCTGCGTGTTTGGTGCGATTTTTACATGCGAGTTTTGATTGTCATATGATTTTCACAGGCGAGTTCAACACCACAAAAAACGCAGCTACTTTCATGCGAGTTTGATGCGAGTTTTGTGCGAGAAATAAGCAGCGATACGGTACGTGTGAAGGCACCCTTAAAGAGAGATGCAGATGAGTCACTAAGCACATACATAGCAGTTTTTATAGTGTTAATACACTTTGCCTTGAGGTAACATTTTAAAATCAGGAGTGAGGAAGCAGTGTTCCCTTTAAATTGTGAACTCTGGAAAGGAAAGTGTTAAAACAACACCCTAAAATTGTTAACTAGACAAATCGCAGCAGCACCTGTCAAGCTGAATGGAGCTTTTAACTGGGTACGAGGT